>NW_027211024.1:137500-184195 GCF_029030835.1 Brachyistius frenatus | reverse complement strand
GAGGGGCGTGTCTATTTCATGTTTTGCTGTGGTGGAGGGGCGTGTCTATTTCATGTTTTGCTGTGGTGGAGGGGCGTGTCTATTTCACATTTTGCTGTGGTGGAGGGGCGTGTCTATTTCATGTTTTGCTGTGGTGGAGGGGCGTGTCTATTTCACATTTTGCTGTGGTGGAGGGGCGTGTCTATTTCATGTTTTGCTGTGGTGGAGGGGCGTGTCTATTTCATGTTTTGCTGTAGTGGAGGGGCGTGTTTATTTCATGTTTTGCTGTGGTGGAGGGGCGTGTCTATTTCATGTTTTGCTGTGGTGGAGGGGCGTGTCTATTTCATGTTTTGCTGTGGTGGAGGGGCGTGTCTATTTCACATTTTGCTGTGGTGGAGGGGCGTGTCTATTTCACGTTTTGCTGTAGGGAGGGGCGTGTCTATTTCATGTTTTGCTGTGGTGGAGGGGCGTGTCTATTTCATGTTTTGCTGTGGTGGAGGGGCGTGTCTATTTCATGTTTTGCTGTGGTGGAGGGGCGTGTCTATTTCACATTTTGCTGTAGGGAGGGGCGTGTCTATTTCACGTTTTGCTGTGGTGGAGGGGCGTGTCTATTTCACGTTTTGCTGTCGTGGAGGGGCGTGTCTATTTCATGTTTTGCTGTGGTGGAGGGGCGTGTCTATTTCATGTTTTGCTGTGGTGGAGGGGCGTGTCTATTTCATGTTTTGTTGTCGTGGAGGGGCGTGTCTATTTCATGTTTTGCTGTAGTGGAGGGGCGTGTCTATTTCATGTTTTGCTGTGGTGGAGGGGCGTGTCTATTTCACGTTTTGCTGTAGTGGAGGGGCGTGTCTATTTCATGTTTTGCTGTGGTGGAGGGGCGTGTCTATTTCATGTTTTGCTGTGGTGGAGGGGCGTGTCTATTTCACGTTTTGCTGTGGTGGAGGGGCGTGTCTATTTCATGTTTTGCTGTGGTGGAGGGGCGTGTCTATTTCATGTTTTGCCGTGATACCGGGTCGGTTGGTTTATCTGAAGCTTACACTAAGAAAAGATAACTAAACTGAGTTCAGATATCTGTTAACATCGGGCGTTACTGAACCAAACGTGATGAAGTGTGTTGAATAAAAGCAGCTGGATGTTACCGAAGATGAAGTTATCCGGTCTGAATAGTTGTCCGAAGGCTCCTGAGCGCACGCTGTCCATGGTTCCTGGTTCCAGGTCCACCAACACGGCCCGGGGGACGTATTTATGAGCTGCACCAACAAAGAAAGCTTGTTACTTTAGTACAAAAAGAAAAGCCAAATGCACACACACACACACACACACACACACACACACACACACACACACACACACACACACACACTCTGCTGTGTTTGGTGGTACTTACAGGAGGCTTCATTGTAGTAGACGTTGACCCTGTCCAGCTGAAGAGACGAGTCGCCCACGTAGTTTCCGGCGGGGTCGATGCCGTGCTCGTCGCTGATCACTTCCCAAAACTGAGCGTCGCAGCAGAAGAAGAAGAAGAAGAGAACTCGTTTCACTCTGTGATTCATATAGTGGCTGCCTGGATGGTGCGTTCACTGACTCACAGCTTCTGGTTTTCTGTCTCTTTGTGGTTGTTTTGTGTATTTGTGGTTGTTTTGTGTCTCTTTGTGGAGGATAGAAGATAATTTTTTTTAATGATGTCAGCAAGTTGACTGTAGATCTGCGAGATACTAGATCTGCAGGTACTTGAACGATGCAGCGAGTTTAAAAAGCCGCATCGCTGCAGCGGCTCATTACCCAGCAGGCTTTGTGGTTCCAGTATGTGGTTCGTCGCCATCCGTCTGGTTTCGAGTTTCACTTTCTTCCTACATGTTCGCTGCTCGGACATAGTTATGTGATTGTGTGTGTGTGTGTGTGTGTGTGTGTGTGTGTGTGTGTGTGTGTGTGTGTGTTCACTCAGATTCCTTAAATAGTCTCTTGGTGGCTCACAGAGTTCACTTCACTGCCCCCTCATGCACCTCATGCACTCACTGGTGGAAAGTAACGAAGTACTTTTACTTTAGTACTTCAGCACATGTTGGAAGTACTTTACCCGGGTATTTCCATTTCCTGTTACTTCATATTGGTGCTGCACATTTCAGAGGAACATATGTAATTTTGTTGCTGCAAGATTACACTTAAAACGTGAAGCTCATGAGATCAAGTGAAGTTAGAAAAAGTGACTCGAAACATTTCATGGTTTCATTGAAATTTCCGAAATTTAAAAACAGTGCAGACAAATATCTCCCCTGTCTCCCCTCCCCCCCCAAAAAATAATTTTAGACTTGTGTGATTGAACTTTTTCTTTTTCTTCTTGAACACAACATCACTTTATATGTTATTGATTAATTAGTTTACATCAATTAAAATGTAGAGAAATGTTGGAGTGAAATAATCCAACATCACTTTTCAGATGAAGTTCTGTCGGTTTGTTCCACATGTTCTTCAGTGTTTGTTGTTTTAATATTTGAGAGCAGAAGTTTTGTTCTGTTTTTGTCGGTGCAGCCTTCAAGAATAAAAGGTGTGAGCGGATCGGCGTCCGGTGTCGGTCCGTACCTTGGTTCCGATCTGGTTCCCGCATTGTCCCGCCTGGATGTGGACTATCTCTCTCATCCTTCCCTCGGACTGTTTCTCTCCGGTGAATCTTCTCGGTCCTCCGCTGCTGGATGCCGGTGTGCGTCTGCTGAACCGG
This sequence comes from Brachyistius frenatus, assembly GCF_029030835.1. Lineage (NCBI taxonomy): Eukaryota > Metazoa > Chordata > Actinopteri > Embiotocidae > Brachyistius > Brachyistius frenatus. Next base: position 181,503 of record NW_027211024.1, on the reverse strand, counting down.
AGCGCTTCATCTCCTCCTCCTCCTGTCAGGCACGTTCACAGGACCACGCCCTAAAGGGGGGAGGCGGGAAGGGGGGCTGTTTTGTCTCAGTCAGCAGAAACTCTCCTCACCACTTTATTTCTCTGAGAGGTGGAAAATACTGAAGTACATTTACTCCAGTAGTACTGCACTTCAACATATGAAGTACTCGTGCCATTTACTCCATTAGTACTACTTTAAACACTTCAGCACGTTTTTCAGACCTTTACATTTATTAAACACATTTTCGTGCTGTTTTTTTACTCCTTTTTTTCTCCAGAGGTTCTCAACCTAAGGGGTCGGGCCCCTCCGGAGGGTCAGCAGCTGCCGAGGGCGGCGGCGGTGTCAGTGCTCGCTGCGCTGCAAGCCATAAATCAGGAATCCGTCCCCTGCGCTGCTTCATGGAGCATCTTTGGGCGCCTGAAGCTTTTTCAACTTTTATGTGATCTTGTTTTCTGGAAAACAACACGGTGAAAGATAAGGTTGAAGAAGTCCCAGCTTTAGAAAACTCCTCTTTATTAATGCGTTTGATTTACAGTCAAGTTTTAATCCGATTTTTTAACTCCAACTTTTTCTCGCAGCTCATAAATCAAAACTAAAACACAACAACACACACACACACACACACACACACACACACACACACACACACACACACACACACACACACACACACACACACACACACAGTGAAGATCAGTCAGTTCAGATAAAAACTGAATTCCTTCAGTCTCCTCTGCGGTCGTTGTCTGCAGCAGGAGGAAGATGTGCAGCGCAGCAGCTGGATGAGAAGAACCCGGAGCCGCCGGGGGAGGAGGGACTCTTTGTGCTTGTTTCATGAAAATGGAGATTTTTTTTGTTGCTGTCTAAAATGATCTAATTTTACTTCTTCTTCTTCTTCTACTGTGTTACCGTAGTAACAGCTTCAAAGTTCAAGAATCGACCCTCCGACTAGTTTGGTATTTCAGCCGTCACCATCTTGTTTTTTTGGAGCCAGAAGTGACCATATTCGGACCTCTGACCTCTCCTGTAGCGCCACCAACTGGTCAAACTTTGTCCATCTAATGATTCTTTTCACCGTCTGAAGCTGCTGAGCTGCAGTGGAAAGATCCGGAGCGCCTGCTGAGTGGAGGCCGACCTGCCTGAGCACCTGTTTGACGCCGGTGCATCTGAAGTCGTAGGAGAGCGAGTACATCTCGTACAGCGTGGCCTTGATGGCGAGGCACCACAGGACGTCTTTGGGGTGCAGCTTGTAGAGGTTAAAGGTCAGTTTGGCGATCCCGTTCCTCTTCGGCTGACGGAAGCTGGGGAAGATCTGAAAACACGCAGGACCTGGTGAGACTCTGAGGGGCAGTGAAACACGAGGTGCTGCCCTCTGCTGGAGGAAGCAGCAGTCACACCAAATCAAAAGCACAAGCAGATCTCTGATCATATTCACTCTGACATGTTGGTTTCACTGTTTTAGTTTTGGTTTTATTTGATAAATCTGACAGTTTTAGGCCTGTTTCCTGTTTCCTGTTTGCTGAGGCAACATGGGGCTCCCACCTTGTTCTGCGTCCACCTCTCGCCCTTCTCCAGCACCATCAGTGCCGTGTTGTTGGGCAGCGACTGGAAGAAGTCCTCCGAGTCCACCGCGGTCCCGTCCGACGTTCCTGACAGCAGCTTCTCGAACCATCTCTCCAGGTGTGTGTTAGAGAGAGATCCTTGTCACTCACCTCACCAGAGTCTCCAGCAGCAGCGTTATGACATATCTCACTCTGGACTGGATGGACAGCGGCGCCATCCTGATGTCAGGCAGACAGGCAGGCAGACAGGCAGGCAGGCAGGCAGACAGGCAGACAGACAGGCAGGCAGACAGACAGACAGACAGACAGACAGGCAGGCAGACAGACAGGCAGGCAGGCAGACAAGCAGGCAGACAGACAGGCAGGCAGGCAGGCAGGCAGACAGGCAGGCAGGCAGGCAGACAGACAGACAGACAGACAGGCAGGCAGACAGGCAGGCAGACAGACAGACAGGCAGGCAGACAGACAGGCAGGCAGGCAGACAGACAGACAGGCAGGCAGGCAGGCAGGCAGACAGACAGGCAGGCAGACAGACAGACAGGCAGACAGACAGACAGTGAACTGCAGGACAGGTGAATATGATCCTGGTGTTATTTCAGTGCTGCAGGCAGCTTCATTCAGTCTGTTCACCTCTGCTGCATCCTGTGAAGACTTTATTAACAAGGACGACCTGTGATTGGTCACTAATCAGAGCAGAGAGCCAATAGAATACAGAAACCCGCCTCAACAAATGAGTGCATCAAAATAAAAGCGGGAATAGATTTTTATTTTAAACAGCTGGTGCTCTCTGCTCTGTTTAGGCTCCAGGCTGCTGGTGTGCTGAGAGGAAATCTGTAAGCAGACTCTCGTCCAGATATTTAAGAAGCTTACGGAGAAATCCAGCTTGTATTCTTTTGTTTCAGGCTAAATGAGCTTGTAGATTTGAGACAACGTTGTAATTTGGTGGCGCAAAAACATAATCAAGCCGTTATTTTTAACAGCACTCAGAGAAGAAATAAAAAAAATCTATTGCAAGGAAAGGGTCATCAGGGAAACTGGGTTGGTTTGATCCTTGTGTCTCACACAAGAACAAAACAGGTAGAATTATTTACATTATTATTATTATTCACACCTTGTAGCCTTCAAAAGTCATAAAAACAGAAAGAAAAGATGAGGTACGAAAGAGGTAAAAAGGTTGACGCTGCTGAGATTTAAAAAGCTGAAAGGGTTAGTAAAAACAATGCAACAAAAAAAATACAGGACATATAAAATAAAACATTATAAATGAGAAGAAAAACACGAGCACAGAACACGGGGGACAAAACAACAAAATACATCCAACATACATGACCTAAATACGCTAAATGTAAGTTTGGGTTGCACTCTGTGGTTGTGTACTTATTTAGATCCATGACTAAGATTTCATATAAAGTTTAAATATGATGAACACGTCTGTTGTTTAATGTGTAAATTTGTAGAAAAAAATAGGTTCAAAATAGGTTGAAACAGACATTTGTAAATAAAAGAAATAAATGTACATACTTTTTTTTTTTTTTAATCATAAAATGCCTCTAAAAGGAGTCTCAGCCTTCGAGGTACAACTTTCTTGTTTTCTGTCATTTTTGATTGGGAGAAATGTTTTACTGGTTGTGGTTCTATAAGATTTATATTGTTTGTTTGTTATTATGGAAGTAAAACTGTCAGAATTACATCATGGACCAAGAACAAGGCCAATCAGTGTACATGTAGTAAATTAAAATAATAATAAAAACGTTATTTATATAGCAGATTTCATTCAAAAAGCCAGATGCGACATTTAGAAACATTTAAAAGAATAAAAGAGTTTTTAACAGAGATTCATACAAACAAAGACTCAAAGTCAAAGGGGACAGCAGATGAAAATTAGCCTCTGGCTGACTCTGGCTCACTTACAGTTTTACTGTTGACTGGTGTGCATTGTCCCTGCAAAATTTAAAAAAAATAATAAATCAAATTTAAATGGAACATTTAGTTGTTTGTGGCTGTTTTATTTTAAAACTCTACACAGTTGGCTGTGTAAAAAAAAAAAAAAAGCAGCTTCGTATCATCAGAAGATAAATGTGTAAATGTTGGTGTTTTTAAAACTTATGGTTATTGGAGTTTTTTTTTTTTTTTTCGTTGCTTTTCTTTGTATTTCCGGTCACGTTTATTTCGAAAGGACCGTGGCCGGATGTGGTGGCCGTTAATCGACAGCAACAGCTAAAGTAGCTCAAACGGTAACTCCCGGTGCTTCCGTTAAATGTTAAGGCTGCCTGTGACAGAGGAGAATGAATTTATTATTCGGTACCAGAGGAAACACGGTGAGTTGAACTATTTGAGCTGTTTGTAAGTATTTTGAGTTCATTTTTAAAAGAAGTCAGCCGAACTGACGGTCACCATGGGTCATGGTCATTTTACAGTCTTTTCTTTGTTTGACTTTCCCGCCGTTGGGTTGAAGTTTCACTGACCTGAAGAAATAATATCGATCATATTATAATTAAAAACCTCTCTGTTCAGCCTGAAGCTACTTTATCGTCCAGTCAGTTTTGTATTTGATATGAACGGTTTCTGTGGAAGTCCCGACTGTTGAAGCCAAGTTGTCCTCTGAAGGGACTCCGTGTTTAAAGCATGGACAGCTGCTCACCGTTAAAACGAACAACGAGTTTTAAACCACTGTTCAACTTATCAGAGATACTCATGAGCAGTCATTTTAAAAAGCTCAGAGCAGACCAGCACATCCGGGAACTTTTGTCTTTCAGCACGTCCCTGTCCCCTTTTGGGAGGGACACAAGTCCCCCTCCTGACTTTAATGTAAAATAGCGGTTCAAAACCAAACTATTAGAAATCCACCAGAGTTAAATACGTTTATAAATGACCCCAAAAACACCATGTCAAGTAAATATATGTCCACCCTGCCTGCGATAGGACACACCGGCTCGAGACAAACACAAGTGTAATTTGATGTCTCCTTCGTGACGTCAGTCTTCCCGTCCACAGGGTGGCGCCATAGAGCCCTTCTATCGCGATCTGTTTTAGGACATAACGGAAACAAATCGGAGATCAGAGGGTTTTACGTCATTGTCGGCGCAACTCTTCGGCATGACGTCATTATTTAACCGGTCGGGTTGAAGCAGAAGTTCGGAGGAAAGTCAGAAGGGGGCGTGGCCACGAGAGTCCGCTTTGGATGACGAAATCTGCTATTTGATCATGTAAACAAGTAGCTCGTGACATCAGAACAGACCTACTGGACCGGTAACACGTGATCCACAGGCTGAACAGCACTGTATATATCTAAATATGTTCCTGTACTACACTCCTACATTAGCATTCAAAACAATAGGAAAATACAGAAAAGTGCAAATAAAATATCAGTCATTAGAAAATTAAATAATATTCTTTCTGTTACTCAAATAAAATGTATGACTATCAAAAATACCAGATTCACAACAACTCGTTGGCAAAAAGCACAACATGGTGGTTGGTGGCGGCTGAACAGCAATATAAAAGAAACTCAACATTTTATGGTGAAACTCATTTCTAAACACTGAAAGCTGTAACATTTTAAGTAACATGAAAATACGTACATAAAATGAATATGTATATAAAATCATTTCTCAAAGTTACACAAAATTACATTCACAACCCAGCTTTACTACATGTAACGGCTAACTGGCATCTTGACCGAGGCCGTTACTCTCAGCAAATTCACTGGGTTTAACGACACACTCCGACATCACATATCTATCAGTCATCTCAAAACACAGCAAAGCTGTTGTTTTATACCGTCTCATTTGTTACATCAGACATTTAAATGATTGTAAATCCAACAGAACTGAACCAGGTTCCTCTTCCTGTCTTTGGTTTGTGTGCAGCTTCTCTTTCTTTAGTCTGACAGATGTTCTCTTCTTTGTCCAGATGTTGGTCTGCAGCAGGTTTTAGATGAACATAAGATCAGTGTGAGGAGGAGATGTGAACATGTGACTGAAGGAAGTGATGAAAGAGGAAGTGGAGCCCTCCTGAAGAGGATCTACACGGAGCTCTACATCACAGAGGGACGGAGTGAAGAGGTTGATACCCAACATGAGGTGATGCAGCTGGAGACCAAGAAGAAGATCCTCCAAGACACTCCAATCAAGTGCCATGACATCTTTAAAGCCTTCCCCGACCACCAGAGACCCATCAGAGTGGTTCTGACCAACGGCGTCGCTGGTGTTGGAAAAACCTTCTCGATGCAGAAGTTCTCTCTGGACTGGGCCGAGGGCTCGGAGAACCAGGACGTCAGCGTGGTGATTCTGCTGTCGTTCAGGGAGCTGAACTTGATCCGAGATGAGCGGTACAGTCTTCTCACGCTGCTCCGTGTTTTCCATCCGACGTTCCAGAAGGTCTCAGCAGAGCAGCTCGCTGTCTGGAAGCTTCTGTTCATCTTGGACGGCCTGGATGAAAGCAGACTCTCTCTGGACTTCAGCAGCAGGAAGCTGGTTGATGTCACTCACGAGTCCTCCGTCGACGTGCTGCTGACCAACCTCATCGAGGGGAATCTGCTTCCCTCGGCTCTCGTCTGGATAACTTCCCGACCCGCGGCGGCCAATCAGATCCCTCCTGAGCGTGTGGACAGACTGACAGAAGTACGAGGCTTCACTGACGCCCAGAAGGAGGAGTACTTCAGGAGGAGGTTCGGTGATGAAGAGCGGTCCAGCAGCAGCATCATCTCCCGCATCAAGACCTCCAGGAGCCTCCACATCATGTGTGGAATCCCCGTCTTCTGCTGGATCAGCGCTACGGTTCTGGAGCCATGTGATCCATAAATAATGAACAGTTTGGAGTCCAGCATTTCAGCTTTGATATTAATCCTTTATTTACAGACCTGACGGAGGTGAGCAGCATCTTGTTGACCTGTGTTGACATGAAGAGGTGGATGAATGTTGTGCTGACATTTGGATGATGTCAGTAGAAGGCTGACATGATGAAGATCCTCAATAACAGAAGGACAAAGTCATTCAAACTAATCACATGATTTTATCTCCATCTTTTATTCTTTATTCAGATTGATGAGCTGCAGTTTGTCAGAGATCAGCTGTGATTCTCTGGGTTCAGCTCTGAAGTCCAACCCCTGGGGATGATGGGAGATGATGGGAGATGATGGGAGATGAGACATCTTCCACCACAAACTAAAAACACACCTCTTCCTCCTTCACCTTGAACAGCAGAACTTTAGTATCTTAAAATAGAACTTACTGATAGAACTTTGTAGTTTGGCTTTCTGGAAGAAAATATATTTTCTTGATTCTTGTTGTTCTGGTTTGAACCCTCATGGTTGAAATGAACTTATTGTAAGTCGCTTTGGATAAAAGAGTCAGATAAATGTAACGTAATGTAATAATGTAATGTGAGGAGGGGAGAGGAGAGCTTCATCCAGCAGAGACTGAAGGGAATCACATGACGTGGAGATGACTGTCAGCAGTGAACATTTCCAACAAACATGTTAACATTTGCTGTTTCAGCAACGGTATCTCCAACATGTATTTTTCCTGCTCCACTGTTATAAAAACTTGTAACTTCCATGTTTTCTCTTCACGTTTAGGAGCTGTTGCTCATTAAAGTCTGATCCAACAACATGTGCGTCTTTCTCCTCATCCTCCTCCTCCATCTCCACCACCACCACGTCAGGCTTCATGTCTGTTTGTAATGAGTGATTAGTTTGCTGATGTAAACACTGATAACGTGGAGCTGCAACCGTCCCGGTTCTCTGTTTACAGTCGGCTCTTTGAATTGTCTGACTGAGGTTGCTGCTGTCTCGCCTGTCTCGCCTGTCTCACCTGTCTCACCTGTCTCCTTTCTAACAGACGCTTCCTGTCTTTGTGCTAATACATGAAGAGGCTGTGTAAATGTCCTCTGAGTTGTTTGCAGTGTTTCCTCCCAGCGGGTACAGTGGCCCCGCCCTCTGGCCCCGCCCTCTGCAGATCCTGGACCGACCTCCGGAGCGGCTCGTCCTCTCTGCTGCAGGTCAGTGGATCTAGGCTGCATCAGACGCACCACGATCTGCCACCCAGCTGTCAGCCCTGCAGGTGCATTGTGGGACATGTAGGTGGCAGGTTTTGGTAAAGAATAAGAATGCAATAAAAAAAAAAGACCAAATCTGAGGATGTGCTGCGTTGATCTGGATGTTTCCATCGTTAGACTGTTGAAGTCTGTCGTGTTAAATCAGCTGTTAATGAACACTCAGGTTTATTCTCTGCTCTGTTCTCATACCTGTTCAGTGACACACTTCTGTTTACAATCTGCAGCGGATTCATTCAGATATTAATACACTTATAAATCATAAAGAGTCAAAGATACTTTCAGGTTCAAGTTAATCAACATTTGAGAAGTCCTGTGAATTGAATCCAGCTGTAACGCTCCGTCATCAGTCGTGTGCAGGCGGCTTTTTCTTCTCCCACTCTGACCAATCAGAGTGAAGCTCTGATTTGGTGCATTTGTAATATTTGGTCATCGCGGCAGCAGCAGCTGAACTGTCTGTTTAAACAAAAAAAGACCCAAACGTGATTAGTTTTATTTTTTATTCTGCTTTAATCAACAGTTAACGTGGATCACAGAATCTTTCAGAGTTCAGGTTGCAAAGAACACAGTCACTCACCTGTCTGACTTCACGGGGTCAAAGGTCAACGCCTCTGGGTTATTGACAAGCGCTTCATCACCATCACCCTTTCATCAAAGTCTGCAGTTAGACAGATGGAGAGCCTCGGACCTCCTCTGACCGTCAGACGGCCTTTCACCACTTCCTTCCTGTCAGAGGTTGGTGTTCTGGTGTGTGTGTGTGGAGGCTGAACTTTAACCTTTAACCTCCTCCCAGAGGTCACAGCGTCCTTTAAACACTAACACAACAACTGCTGGCATGGCACAACACACACAGGACGCAGCTCTGTTGTGTGGAGTTGCCAAGTCACTGATGCACAAACACACACACGCCTCCCAACCAGTGTTACCATGGCAACAGTCAAACTTGTCAGATAGACTTCCCACTCTGCCTCAGACTCTCTGGTGTATTTCAAGGTGTTTCTGAGCAGCAGGGACTTGTCGACTCCAACCGATCATCTGGACGGACGGCAGGCAGGTCAGTGACAGCTCAGTGCAGCCGCTCGCCCGGCTCTAGGCCCGGTTGCTCGCCCGGCTCTAGGCCCGGTTGCTGGCCCGGCTCTAGGCCCGGTTGCTCGCCCGGCTCTAGGCCCGGTTGCTCGCCCGGCTCTAGGCCCGGTTGCTGGCCGGCTCTAGGCCCGGTTGCTGGCCGGCTCTAGGCCCGGTTGCTGGCCGGCTCTAGGCCCGGTTGCTCGCCCGGCTCTAGGCCCGGTTGCTGGCCCGGCTCTAGGCCCGGTTACCGGCCCAGTTATTGTACCGTCAAAGTTCCTGATCCACACGGAACCGGCACCACTCTGTTCACATCTCACAGTGAGAATGGTGGTGGTTGCCATGGTGACGAGATTTGTTTTTTAAAATGTATTTTAATATGTAAGCATGCTGTTGTTGATGCACAGAGCTGTCAGTCATTTGTTAAAGTTTGTATATTTGTTTTTTTTAAAGTGAATTTATTCCATGTTAGTTTTGAACTCTCCAACTCATTGCAGCTCATCTCCCAGTTAGACGCTCAGAGCTCCTGCAGCCTCAACAGTTTCCCTGAACTTCTCTTTAACAGATCCAGTGTTTCATTTCAATATTGATCGAAGCCTGAAGAGTTAAAACTCTGGAATAAAGGAGGATTTGATGGAAGTAAGTCTGATTTTCTGACACATGGCTTTTTTTTGGTCTTTCTGTCCCGTCACTCGTCTCCCCCCCGGCGTCCCCTCAGATTCACTCTGACCCGTCGGTGACCCCTGATCCTTAGGTTGATCTCTGTCAGAAGTCTGAGTAAAGGTTTTCCAGGCTTTAGATGTTCGACGGAGATAGAAACTGAGTTTAAATGAGTGAACGTGAAGTTGTCTGAATTTGTACACTAAAATAAAAAGTCTGCTCTCCATCTCAGTGGATGAAGATGTTGAATGTGTTGTGTCTGTCAGATGGAAGATCCAGACTCTCCGTCTGCAGAGCTCCAGACAGGAGGACCAGGGATCCAGTCTGCCCCCGAGAACAGCCTCAACCCCAGGCCAGAGAGCCAGACTGGTGCTGGGAGGGAGGAGGAGGAAGAGGAGGAGGAAGAGGGAGCAGGTCAAACTTTTACCAAACCCAGACCTCCTCAGTTTCATCTCCACACAGGTACAGATCAGCTGGATCGAGAATCAAATGCTGTGGTCCAGATGTTGTACTTGTGTACCAACTCTCTCTGTTCTGAGTGCATCAGAACAGTGAAACTCTGGACACTTTCCACCCTAAACGGTCGCCATCTTGGCTGCGTCGAGGAAGGGGGCGGGGCCACCGATGTAAAGGATTTTCAAATTAAAATCTACTGAGGAAGCTGCAGCTGTTCCTGAACACAACGTATTTCTTCTCCGCTGCTGCTGCTGGACAGAAGAATCGATGTGTTTATTAAATGTGTTGAATAGAGGACACAAAAACACGTTGATTTCTGGGTAAAATAATTAGAGCTGCAGATGATGAGGTCATTTCATGGTTGAAATGAACTTATTGTAAGTCGCTTTGGATAAAAGCGTCAGCTAAATGAAATGTAATGTAATTTCCTGTCAGTGCAGAACTGCAGTGTTGATTTGAAACAACACTACTGTTAGTGTACTGAAGGAAGGACGTCGTCTGGAACGTGGCAAGTTTCCATTAAAACTAAGTGAATACTGAGACTCCCATTAACCTCTGAACAACAAGACAGGAAGAGAAGACCGAACAGAAACAGATCTACATGAAAACATAAATTGAAACATGAATCAGGAATACAAAGTAAAAGGTGAACAGAGTCGAATCCAGTGAAAAGACGTGAATCAACTTCAGTCACAGTGAAGTCAGTAAAGGGCAGCAAACAAACGTTGAAGGTTGCCTAGCAATGACAAAATAAAGGATAATATCTAAACTTGCTTTAATTTTGAACACTTTCATGGTTTTCTTTTTTCCTCCAATCAGCAGCTGCGACGGTCAGAGGACACCGGCGAATAGGAGGCCAGAACCCGAGAGCCGTTCATCACATGACCTCTCCAGCGACTGCTCCCTCCCCAACCGCCGGCACCTCGGTGAGTAAACGGTACCAGCAGCGGCCACCGGGGGGCGCTGTGACGCCATGAGAACACACGGCAGTATGGAAGGGCTGGTTGTCGCAGAGAACAGAGAGAGACGGACTCTGGACCTGCAGCCACACTAACGGGCCTCTGAACGAATCCTCTCCAGAGCTTTAAGATGAGACACCACTTTATTGATCCTGCAGCGGGGAAATGTAGTTATATACAGGTAGGTCAGAGATTAGTACACAGGAAGACAACTACAAATTCGCATGGAATTAAAGAATGATAACTGTAAAAAAAACAATGTATAAATACACACACACACAAGCTGTACACACTAAATAAATATATAAACCTGATATGTGCAGAGAAATGTAAAGGAAAACATAATTATTGCAAATATTATGAAATTTTACAATTCCAGGATATATTGTATATTGCACAGAAATTGCAATTGGATTACTTTGAGTAATGTGCGTTGGGTATATATATATATATATATATATAATGCAGTATAGTATAAATACACAGAAAAAAATAGAGTAAAATAAAATGTGTGTAATATATATATATGTATATGTATATATATATATAGTAACAATATTCTTTTAAATAAGATATAACATATGATATAATATATATACAAGTAGCCGACATCCGACTTCAAACATAATTTGTGATCAAACGCACGTCGCTGTGTTGACGTGTGTTCCTGCTGAAAACTGTCCAGGTGTCGGGGAGACGGCCGGCGCCGCTGTCCAACGAGGCGAGGAGAGAGATGGCCAAGCAGGCGAGAGCCCTGAGGGAGGAGAGGCGAGCGGCGCTGGACGCCCGACACAAGTACCTGATCGGCAGGCTGGCGGACGGAGGGACGCTGGGCCCGCTGGAGGTGGAGGACGCCCTCATCTCCGACGACAGGGTAACTTCACAGTCTGCTGCTCTGAGCGGAGACGTGATGCGTCCTCAACGTTTCCTCTACACATAACTCACGTCTGATCTCCTCCAGTTCAGTCTGATTGAGGACTTCTTTGCTGCCAACGGCTCCAAGAAACTGATCTTCTTCCATCAGAACGTGAAGCAGGTTCATTTGCTCCATAAGAACATGTTTCACCTGGACTGACCGCTACCAACAGTCCTCCTCTCTTTTCCTGACCCGTCTCTCCCGTCCCTCTCTGGACCGCTTTATGTTTGTCCTCAGAGTCTGTCCTCCAGTCACTCCTCCTTCGTGGACGTCGCACCATCAGCTGTGGCTCAAAGGAAACTGTTCCTCACCACGGCCAGCCATGAGGTAGGCTCCTCCCCACCAGGATCCACAGGTCTCAGTCCTCTGAGTGCACATCTGTCTGGGTTCAGGTCAGAGTTGTCTCTGCCTGTCTTTAAATATGAGACGAACCTTTTGTCCCCAGTCTGGTAGAAATCCTCCGCCTTCATCACAGCTCCTGCAATGAAACCTTCATCTATCCATTCTGTTGCTGTTGGCTGAGTTAGTTTGACGTCATTTGAGTGATTAATAGCGTCTTTATCTTGAAGGTACTGAGCAGCTCAGGCACATCAGGTGAGTCCAGGTGTGTTCAGTCAGGTATCAGAAACGTTGGAATAAACCACAGGAAAGGTTTCACATCTCTGGACGTCAGAGGTTTCCTCTGCGTCAGGATCTTTCCTCGGTGCCTCGGAGTCGGTTTTATTTTGTGAGGATTTGGTTTGAGGATGCTGTTTCTGCTCCTTCTAGCCGTCTCTGGGGAAATGTCTGTTCTTCCTGAGAACCACCGACCGGGCCATCACCACCGCTAACGTGCAGCAGGTCGGTAAACCCGGCAGGCTCGTTCCAAATTCTGACAAGAGGCGTCTGCGGAGGTCGGACGGACCTCGCCGACTCCCCCTCTGTGTGCTGCTCCTCTGGTTGCAGGAGGTGAACTTCGGCATGTTGGACTGCAGCGACGGCGTCCTGAACAGCGTGGAGACTCTGTTGGCTCACGTCATGTTACCGGCTCTCAGCTCCCAGCAGGTACGCACAAGAGAAACCGCACCGCTCAACAATCCATGCTCGTAACGAACCTGGAGACGTCTGCTTCAGGGTTTCTCACCGGGAACACGTTTTTCTCCAGACGTGGGGCTCGCTGCAGGACGTGGCCTCCAGTCCAGATGTGCAGTCCTTCCTGTCCTCGGTGGGTCAGTTCATCACTGATCTCAGCTCAGCCCGAATCAACGTGGAGACGAGGTTCCAGCTGCAGCCGCTGGAGCTTCCTGAAGCCGTGAGCATGCTGAGCAGCCCTGCAGACTACACCGCCGCAGGTGGGAGGTGGTGGTGGTGATGGGAGGGGGGGGGACCAGGGGGGAAGGGAGACCAGGGGGGAGACCGGGAGGGAGGAGACCAGGAGTGAGGGAGGAGGGATAGAGGGAGACCAGGTTCATGTAAAGGAACAACGTGGTGTTTTTACTCTCAGCCAATAACAGTGAGCTGGTGGAGCGTCTGGAGGGCGTGGTCTTGGCGTGGACCAATCAGATCAAGCAGGTGCTGACGCAGAGCGAGCAGATGAGGAAGGAGGCCGATGACGTCGGACCGTCAGCTGAGCTGGAGCACTGGAAGAGACGGATGGTCACCTTCAACAGGTAGATCCACGTCTGAGTCCTCCACCTGGTCTCCTCAGGTCTCCTCGGGTCTCCTCCCCCGTCCCGACTCAGCTCTTTCACCTGTCAGCCAATAGAACGTCGCTCTGTCTCATTGGACACATTTTGTGCAGTTGGATGTGATGTCATCATGTCCTGCATCTTCACCTGCTCTGGTCATTTCATTTTTCTGCTTTTAATGCCTTCAGTTTGGTGTTTTAATCCTCGTTTTTCTGTGTGTGTGTGTGTGTGTGTGTGTGTGTGTGTGTGTGTGTGTGTGTGTGTGTGTGTGTGTGTGTGTGTGTGTGTGTGTGTGTGTGTGTCAGTCTGATGGAGGAGGTGAAGCATCCACAGGTGAAAAGGACTCTGGGAGTTCTGCAGGTGGCCCGGTCTTGGGTTCTGCGAGCCTGGAGAGAACTGGTGAGCCTCTGAGAGTCTGAAGTCTAAACGCATTGTGGAAGTGTGTGTCTGACTGATGATGTCATGATTGTGTGTCAGGACGGTGACATCACCGTGGTGGCTAACGAGGCCAAGGACAACGTGAAGTATCTGTCCACCCTGGACAGGTTCTTTGGACCGCTGGGGAAATGCAGTCCGGTAGGACTCAACTCTTCGTGTCTTTATTGTCCCCCCGGGATAAACGTATGAATGTGTCTCACCCTCCTCCTGTCTCACTCTCAGACCAGCATGCTGGAGCACATTCCCAGTCTGATGACCAGCATCCGGATGATCCACACCGTGTCCCGGCACTACAACACCTCGGAGAGGATGACCTCGCTGCTCCTCAAGGTCACCAACCAGATGATCAGCACCTGCAGGAGCTACCTGTTGCAGGGCGTGGCCCGCATCTGGGACCACAGCAGGTACTGGACCGGACCGTGGACCAGGTTAGACCTGAGGAAGCCCAATCAGACCTCACAACCAGGTTCTAGGAGAACCGATATGATGTCAGAGGGGACAGAAGTCAGGACAAAGAAACAGTTAAAAAAAACAAAGTTAAAGAAACAAAGTCAATGAAACAAAGTTAAAGAAACAAGATTAAAGGAGGTAACATCAGATCAGATACAATACTGTGTGTGTGTGTGTGTGTGTGTGTGTGTGTGTGTGTGTGTGTGTGTGTGTGTGTGTGTGTCAGGCCGGTGCTGCTGCAGCGTCTCTCTGCCTGCTGCAGTCTGAATGTGGAGTATCAGCGGATCTTCCGGAGGGTCCGGGATCAGCTGACGGACGGTCCTGAGAGAGGACAGCTGGACGTGAGGTGAGCAGCTGCAGCGTGTGATGTCATCGTCCTCTCTGAGCGGCAGACGTCTCATCACACCGACCGTCTGTCCTCCCCCAGTGACAACTACATCTTCGGGAAGTTCGATGCTTTCTGCCGCCGCCTGGAGAAGGTCGCCGACGTGGCGTCCACGCTGGAGAGTCTGGCTGCTCTGCAGAACATGAAGGTCATCTCTTCTTCACATCTTTATTCAGCCTCTCTGACTCCTTTTCATCGGAGCGCTGCCCCTCTCCCAGGACTGTCCCCCCTCCTCACCAGATGTGGCTCATCCAGATGCTGATCCAACAGCAGGCTGACAGAACAGGCCTGGTCCAGTGAAGGGCCGCTCTAAATGTGGAGTTTAACCCTCCACACTGTAAAAAGTGTCTTGTTCAAATAAAGTTGATCATTATTATTATTATTATTTATATGACAGATAATATTGTGTCCAGGTGGAGGGCGTCGACAAGATCTACGCTCGCTACCAGACCATCGTGTCCACCATCAGGTCCAGAACCTACGACGTCCTGGACCACCGCAAGATGGAGGTGATTTAACAGGAGAACCCAGTCCATCAGAGAACCCAGTCCATCACAGAGAACCCAGTCCAACCGAGTGTGTGTGTGTGTCAGTTTGACAGGGACCATGCAGACTTCCAGGTCCAGGTCCAGGGTTTGTTCCAGTCTCTTCAGGTTCTGCTGGACTCGTGGTTCCGTCCGTCTCTGACAGTGAGTCCGGCCCGTCTTCAGCCCCACGTAGTCGGTTCTGTGCGACGTGCCTCAGAGCGCTTGTTTGTGTTTCAGACGGGGCGGATGCTGGAGCTGCTGGCTGTGTTTGAGTCGGGCCCGGCGGCCCGTTTGGACCTGAAGCAGCACTACCTGCTGCTGCTGCAGCGCTACAGCAGGGAGCTGGAGCTGCTGAGGAAGACCTACCAGAGGCAGAGAGACGGGCCGCCTAGCGGACGCAACTTGCCGCCGGTACGAACACCCGCCACTCTCCTCGGTGGTTCTAATGGACCGGACCGGTATCAGCTGGGGTCGTGTTGTCACGCTGCCTGTCCCACTCTTATGAGGCCTGGAGGGAACTTCATCAAACACGGCCTGAACGATGAACACGTCTGATTCTGCTGGTCAGAGGTCAAAGGTCACTGCGACCTCACAAAACACGTTTGAGGCCTCAATTCAAAGTAGTTACGAAAACCGATGACATCTGTTGTCACTGTGACATCATCACATGGGGACGGCTGATTGTGTAGATCTTCTGTGTGTCGGGTTCAACGTGTGTGTGTGTGTGTGTGTGTGTGTGTGTGTGTGTGTGTGTGTGTGTGTGTGTGTGTGTGAAGCATCGTCTGTTGCCATGGCATTTGTGTTCTATCAGAATCAGATTAATTAAGTCATCACTACATAGATTAAATTGCATGGAGGGAGACTGACAGCTGACTGTCGGAGGAGGGGGTTCTGGTTGTGGACCGGTTCTGACTGGTCTCAGGTGTGTCTCAGGTGTGTCTCCGTCTCAGGTGTGTCTCTGTCTCAGGTGTGTCTCCATCTCAGGTGTGTCTCCGTCTGTGTCTCAGGTGTGTCTCTGTCTCAGGTGTGTCTCCATCTCAGGTGTGTCTCCGTCTCAGGTGTGTCTCCGTCTGTGTCTCAGGTGGCTGGCAGGATCCTGTGGTGTCGTCAGCTGTTCAGGAAGCTTGAAGCTCCCATGTTGGTGCTGAAGGAGAAGCTCGACGTCCTGAAGGTCCAAACCCACATTTTCCAACACCAGGGAGGTCGTTGTCTATGACCTCTGTGACCCCACCTGTCTGTGTCTGTTCAGGGACCCGAATTGACTCAAGTGATCCGCAACTACAACAAGATGGCGGCGGTACTGCTGCAGTACGAGTTGCTGCACCTGCAGGCGTGGAGGGAGGCGGCAGAGAGGGCGCCGCGCTGCCTGAGCGCCGCCCTGCTGGTCCGACACGAGTACAGCAAGGTGCCGGATAACTGACGCACAGTGAACGCACCACAGACACTCGACTGTCCTGCTGTTATTACAGACAGTGAACTCACCACAGCCTGTCTGCTTCCAGGAGGTCCTGGTGAACCTGGACCCTGTGGTTCTGGAGGTTCTGCAGGAAGCCCGGTGGATGACCAGACTGGGCGTGACGGTGCCGGAGGTCATCGTGAAGATGAGCCGCAGAGAAGCACAGGTCAAAGCTTTGTACAGCCGGTGAGTGTGTGTGTGTGTGTGTGTGTGTGTGTGTGTGTGTGTGTGTGTGTGTGTGTGTGTGTGTGTGCGTGCGTGCGTGCGTGCGAGTGTGTGTGACACCCCTCTGTGCTCCAGGCTGCAGGACCTGCTCCAGGACTACCACTGTGTGGTGTCCAGAATTCCCCCCCTCCTCCTGCCTCTAATGCAGCCCTTCTTCAGCCATGTGGAGGCGTCTCTGTCCCCCGGACTCACCACGCTGTCCTGGTCCGCTCTCAGCTCCGACGGATGTGAGGACGGACGCGCTCCCATCTCCTGTTGTACCATCGATGTGTCGGTCCGATGACCCGTCGGTGATCGTCCTCCATCTGTGTTCAGTCCTACACAGCGTGCGTGCGGCTGTCAGAGAACTGGACCTGGTGGCCAAGACGGCATCGGACCTGCTGGACTGTCGCATCGGCCGGCTGCTGCGGGCCACGTCGTCCTGCTGTCTGCTGGTCCTGCCTGAAGACGCACCTGTCTCACCTGAGGACCTTCTGCTGCAGGTGGACAGCTGCATCCCAGCTGCTGCTGCAACCCTCAGCTGGTGATCATCAGATGATACACACTGTACACACACTGTACACACTGTACACACACACTATACACACTGTACACACTACACACTGTTCACACTGTACACACACACACACTATACACACTGTACACACACTGTTCACACTGTACACACACTGTACACACTGTACACACTGTACACACACACACACTATACACACTGTACACACACTGTTCACACTGTACACACACTGTACACACTGTACACACTGTTCACACTGTACACACACACTATACACACTGTACACACTGTTCACACTGTACACACTACACACTGTTCACACTGTACACACACACTGTACACACTGTACACACTGTTCACACTGTACACACACACTATACACACTGTACACACTACACACTGTTCACACTGTACACACACACACTGTACACACTGTTCACACTGTACACACACACTATACACACTGAACACACACTGTTCACACTGTAGGTAGGTATATACTTTATTAATCCCCGAGGGGAAATTTTTTCGCCACAGCAGCATACATACAGGAGCAATAATAGAAACAATAGAATAAAATAATAATAGAATAGAATAATATAATAGAAAAGCAATAAAATAAAAAATATAAATATAAAATATAAAATGCACAGTACATACAGTATATATACAGTACATTAAATATCTATATATATTATATACAACAAACCAATAAACACAGTCAACATATATATATATATACATACAGTACAGTATATATCTATATATATAATATACATCTAATATACAAGCAACCAAGAAACACAGTCAACAGTGTTTTTGTACTGTGATGGATTTTGCCAGAGGTGAGTTATTGTAAAGTCTTATGGCAGTGGGCAGGAATGATCTCCTGTATCTGTCCTTGTGACAGCGGAGCTGGAGGAATCTTTTAGAGAAAGTGCTCCGCTGTCCCTGCAGCAGGTGGTGGAGAGGGTGGACAGGATTATCCAAGATGGACAATAGTTTGATCAGCGTCCTCCTCTCCACCACCTTTTCCAGACTATCTAGTTTGTAGCCGATGATGGAGCCGGCCTTCTTAACCAGCTTGTTGAGTCTGTTGGTGTCACCAGCTCCAATGCTGCCCCCCCAGCAGACCACAGAGAAGTACAAAGCACTGGCCACAACAGATGGTAGAACATCTCCAACATCTCGCTGCACACATTGAAGGATCGAAGTTTCCTCAGAAAAAAGAGTCGACTCATCACCTTCTTGTAGACAGCGTTGATGTTGGTCTTCCAGTTCAGTCTGTTGTCATGGAGACACCAGGTACTTGTACTCCTCCACCATGTCCACCTCCTCTCCCAGAACTCTCAGCGGTTGTGGAGCCGTCGTCTTCCTCCTGAAGTCAACCACCATCTCTCTGGTCTTGGCCACGTTCAGGAGCAGGTGATTCCTTCCCGCCCACTCCACAAAGTCCTCCACTACTGTCCTGTACTCCTCCTCCCGTCTGTCCCTTATACACCTTATACATCCCACCACTGCAGAGTCATCAGAGAACTTCTGCAGATGGCAGGACTCTGAGTTGTTCTGGAAGTCAGTGGTGTAGAAGGTGAACAGGAAGGAGACAGAACAGTTCCCTGAGGAGCTCCAGTACCACTGACCACCGTATCAGACAGCACACTGCCCAGACGGACAAACTGTGGTCTGCCTGTCAGGTAGTCATTGATCCAGGAGACGGTGGACGTGTCCACCCCCTCCACCCGCAGCTTCTCACTCAGCAGCAGTGGTTGGATGGTGTTGAATGCACTGGAGAAATCAAAGAAAGTGATTCTCACAGAGTCACCGGTTCCATCCAGGTGAGACTGAGCTCGTTGCAGCAGGTAGATGATGGCGTCGTCCACTCCCACACGAGGCTGGTACGCAAATTGTAGAGGGTCAAGTGAAGATTTCACCAGCGGCCTGAGGTGGGCCAAGACCAGCTTCTCCAGCACCTTCATCACATGAGATGTGAGGGCAACCGGTCGGTAGTCGTTGAGGCCAGATGGAGTCGTCTTCTTAGGGACAGGAACCAGGCAGGACGTCTTCCACAGCACCGGGACCTCCTCCTGCTTCAGGCTCAGGTTGAAGAGGTGTTGTAGGACCTCAGCCAGCTGGGCGGCGCAGGTCTTCAGGACCACGGGGCTGATGCCGTCAGGTCCTGCAGCCTTGCGCTGGTGGATTCTCTCCAGCTGTCTCCTAACCTGGCCAGTCGTCACAGAGAGGGGGGTGAGGGGTGGTTGGAGGGGGGGGGGGTTCGATGGAGGAAGAGCCCTGTGAGATTGAGGGCTCTATGCAGTTCACCAGGGGGCGCAGAGGGGAGAGGGGGGGAGGCAGCAGAGGTGTTTTGGAGGTGTGAGGTGTGGAGGAGACAGATGAGGGCGGTGAACTAAACCTGTTGAAGAAACAATCCTCTCCAGGTTCCCCCTGATTGTTCCTCTCCAGGTTCCCTCTGGTTGTTCCTCTCCAGGTTCCCCCTGGTTGTTCCTCTCCAGGTTCCCCCTGGTTGTTCTTCTCCAGATTCCCCCTGGTTGTTCCTCTCCAGGTTCCCCCTGATTGTTCCTCTCCAGGTTCCCCCTGGTTGTTCCTCTCCAGGTTCCCCCTGGTTGTCTCTCTCTCCCCTTGAACCCAGTAATCTCCTTCACACCTCCCTCACGTTGTTCTGTTGGAGTTTGGCCTCCAGCTTACTCCTGTAGGAGTCCTTGCACTCCCTGAGCTTCTCCTTCAGGTGGCGCTGCATTCTCCTGAGCTCCTCCCTGTCCCCAGACCTGAAGGCTGCTTTCTACTTATTAAGAAGAACTTTCAGGTCACTGGTGATCCATGGTTTATTGTTGGGGAAGCAGTGTCCAGTCCGGGATGGGACGGTGGTGTGTTCACAGAATTTGATGTATTCTGTGATACAGTCCGTCCTGCTGTTGATGTCCTCCCCATGTGGTCCAAACAGCACATCCCAGTCCGTGGACCCAAAGCAGTCCTGCAGGGCGTCTTTAGCCTCCTGTGTCCACCTCCTCACAGTCCTGGTGGTCACAGGCTGCCTCTGCACCAGGGGGACATACCTGGGAGTCAGCAGGACCAGGTTGTGGTCTGATCTACCAAGGGGGGGAAGGGCAGTAGTACTGTATGCATCCATGTCATTAGCATACAGTAGGTCCAGAGTTTTATTGTTCCGTGTGGGGCAGTTAACATACTGGTGCAAAGTTGGCAGAACTTTATCCAGACTGGTTAAAGTCTCCAGTAACTAACAGAAATGTACCGGGATGCTTAGTCTGCAGTCTAGCTACAGTGGAGTGGATGGTGTCCACTGCTGCCTCTACGTCAGCTGATGGAGGAATGTAAACAACGATAACAATGGAGGACGTGAACTCCCTCGGTAAATAGTAAGGGCGCATCCCCACGGCTAGCAGTTCAATGTCCGGGCTACAAAAACGTTCCTTCACACACACGTGGTCGGGATTGCACCACCTCTCGTTCACATAGACTTCAATCCCTCCACCTTTCTTCTTGCCGCTCCGAACAACGTCTCCGTCCGCCCGAACAGTCCTGAAGCCGGGTACGGCCGCGCTGTGGTCCGGGAGATGTGAGTGCAGCCATGTCTCGGTGAAACACATGATGCTGCACTCCCGGTACTCTCTCTGGGTCTTTACCAGCGCGCCGAGCTCGTCCGTCTTGTTGGCCAACGACCTCACGTTCCCCATTAAGATCTCCGGTACCGCTGGCTTGTATCTCCTCCTCTTCACCTTCGTCTTAGCTCCGGCTCTGCAACCCCGCCGTCTTCTCCGAAGTTCAACGGGGATCTCAGGCCTCGCTCCGGGCAGCAGCAGTCGAGGGCTACTCAGCGCGATCAGCTGATCATGAGAGTAAACAATAACAGAGCCCCCAGCCAGAAACGTGGAAAAATTACGGTCCATGAACTGAACACGAGAGAAAGAAAAAAAAACAACAACTCTGAAGAGGAGAAAGACTTAAAAAATACTAATAATACTAATAACAAGGGGAGGGGAGCTGCTGCAACATCTGTACACACACTATACGCACTGTACACACACTGTTCACACTGTACACACTGTACACACACTATACGCACTGTACACACTGTACACACTGTACACACACTGTACGCACACTGTACACACACTATACGCACTGTACACAATGTACACACACTGTACACACACTATACACAATGTACACACACTGTACACACACTATACGCACTATACACAATGTACACACACTACAGACACTGTACACAATGCTTGTGCTCAGGCAGAGTCAGCAGGTGGAGAAATACGTGTTGGAGCTGATCGAGGAGCTGAAGAGGAAGATGAAGACGACGGAGGCTGTTCATCTGGAGGTAACACACACACACACACAGACACACACACACACACACACACACACACACACACACACACACACACACACACACACACACACACACACAGAAAGAAGAATGTGAGATAAAAAAAGCTGGATGTTCATTAACCCCCCCTCTCCTTCTCCTCCGTCCCTCCCTCCTCCTCCTCCTCCTCCTCCTCAGGGGTCTTTCCAGTGTCTCCATCCAGACTCCAAGCAGAAGACTCGCTGTCTGTCTTGTCTTCCGTGTTGCTTCTACAACCTGATTGGTCAGCTCTGTCATCGCAACACTGAGGCTCTGGTCAAAGGTCAGCCGTCCTTCCTCTAATGTGTCCTTCCCTTCCTTCCTCTCATGTCTCCTTCCCTAAACTGTCCACCCTCCGCTCTGATTCGTCTTCTCTCAGCCACTAAAATCTCTCTGGAGGCCCTGAGGAGGAGACTTCATGTCCCCAGACAGCAGCCACCGTCCTCCTCCTCCTTTGCGTCCTGCAGCAGCCAATCAGCTCCTCCCCCTCTCCTCAGAGCCTCCATCCAGCTGTCCATCCCCAACATTGTCCTCAGACCCAGTCTGGAGGACATCCAGGTGAGACATTCACTCACTTGTCTCCCACGACGGTCGTCCGGATGTTTTCAGTGCGGTGGTTGATGGACGTGTTCTCATGCAGCTCTGTGGACGCCTTTGTGGTGTGTGTGTGTGTGTGTGTGTGTGTGTGTGTGTGTGTGTGTGTGTGTGTGTGTGTGTGTGTGTGTGTGTGTGTGTGTGTGTGTGTGTGTGTGTGTGCTTCAGGCTGCGGTGAATAAGCTGGTGACCGTGGTGCTGTCTGTGACCAGAGACGTCCCTCTGTGGACTCACGCTCACCTGCAGTACAAACAGCAGCAGGTACGCTCCTCTCTCTCCAGGAACACCCGACGGCCAATCACGTCTCAACGTCACTCCCTCGCTGTGTCTCTCAGGTGGAGCAGGCGGCGGTTCGGGACGCGGGGGACGACGTGCCGGTGAAGCCGCCGGTGCTGCGAGCGCTGGACAGACAGCTGGCCGAACACAAAGACGTCACCAAGTCAGTCCGACCGTAACGCAGCGGTGGACAGACAAGCAGACACTCTGTCCATTTCCTGCTGTCACAGCACCCAGAATACACACACAGGGTCTCCTCTCCCCTCCACACCGCCCTGTCACCACGGTTACACACAGAGATTGTCTATGAATCCAGATGCTCACTCTCTTCTGTCCTCGTGTGTCTGTGGTTCCTAACGGAGCTCAGAATCATGTTTTATTGATCATATCACACATTCAGACTGTGAGCTTAAACCTCAGAAACAGCGCCGTCTGGTGCCGTTATGGGACTGTCAACCGCTGCTCGTGTCTCATGATGTTGTTGTTGTTGTTGTTGTTTGGAGCAGGTTGGTGATTCAGCTCAGCTCCATCGTGTCGTCTCTGAAGGGTCCAGCTGCCGACACCCTGAAGGAGCTCAGTCACTTCTCTACTCTGTGGAACCAGGTGTGTGTGTGTGTGTGTGTGTGTGTGTGTGTGTGTGTGTGTGAGTGTGAGTGTGTGTGTGTGTGTGAGTGTGAGTGTGTGTGTGAGTGTGAGTGTGAGTGTGTGTGTGTGTGTGAGTGTGAGTGTGTGTGAGTGTGAGTGTGTGTGTGTGTGTGAGTGTGAGTGTGTGTGTGTGTGTGTGTGTGTGTGTGTGAGTGTGTGTGTGTGTGTGAGTGTGTGTGTGTGAGTGTGAGTGTGTGTGTGAGTGTGTGTGTGTGTGTGTGAGTGTGTGTGTGTGTGTGTGTGTGTGTGTGTGTGTGTGTGTGTGTGTGTGTGTGTGTGTGTGTGTGTGTGAGTGTGTGTGTGTGTGTGTGTGTGTGTGTGTGTGTGTGTGTGTGTGTGTGTGTGTGTGTGTGTGTGTGTGTGTGTGTGTGTGTGTGTGTGTGTGTGTGTGTGTGTGTGTGTGTGTGTGTGTGTGTGTGTGTGTGTGTGTGTGTGTGTGTGAGTGTGAGTGTGTGTGTGTGTGTGTGTGTGTGTGTGTGTCTAACAGCTGGGTGTGTTTAGGACCCAGAGGAGCAGGTGCAGACCTTCCTGCAGTGCGACCCCTCCCTGACGGAGTTCAACTCTCAGATCTCTCTCTACTCTGTGAGTCCACTTCCTGTCTGTCACATGATGAGTGCAGGTCAGAGGTCATTCTGCATGATGGGGACTTCTACTTTTCCTTCTTTAGCTTGGTGTGTGTTTCCTGAGTGTGTTTATAATAAGGTATTCCTGCCTCACACTCAGCAGGAATAATCAAATCTAGAACCTGTGTTGGAACATGTAGTGGAGTGCTTGTCTTTACCCATGATGCCTTGCTGTTTGTGCAGAAGCTGGAGGAGCAGATCTCCGAGCTCCCTGCGTTTTGTGCGGTGGGTCCGATCCTCTTCGACACCGACCAGCTGAAGCTGGCGCTCACTCAGGAGTGTCGTCACTGGAAACGAGCCTTCGGTGCCGCGCTCAACCGCCGGGCGTCCGCCGACATGGACGACAGCCTGTCCTTGGTGGACGGGCTGACCAAGCGCCTGCAGCGTCCAATCACAGACCTGGAAGACGTCCGAGGTGCCATGGCGGCCCTCAGAGAGGTGGCTCTTAGTTCTTCACAGTTTATTTATTTCCTTATTAATTCATTCTGTCAGTCCGTTCCGTCACTCATTCATCTCCTCACTGTTCACCGGTTGGAGGTCCGGGAGGCGGAGCTTCGTATCGATGCCACCATCGGCCCGGTGGAGGAATCCTTCGCTCTGCTCAACAAACACGAGCTGCTGTTCAACGACGGGAACGCTGAGCGTGTGGACGGGCTGACGTACGGCTGGAGAACCCTCAGCAGCCTGGTGAGACACACACAGGGCGCAAAGGTCCACGGGTCAGTACTGAGTACAGGGGCTGACGTCTGTGTGTGTGTGTGTGTGTGTGTGTGTGTGTGTGTGTGTGTGTGTGTGTGTGTGTGTGTGTGTGTGTGTGTGTGTGTGTGTGTGTGTGTGTGGATCCAGGTGGTGCAGAACCAGAACACTCTGGAGAAGATTCAGCCCAGCATGAAGGCAGACCTGCTGTCAGCAGTGCAGAGCTTCCAGACCCACGTCCACAGCTTCTGTACCGACTACGACCTCAGGTACACACACACACACACACACACACACACACACACACACACACACACACACACACACACACACACACACACACACACACACACACACACACACACACACACACACACACACACACACACACACACACAGAGACTGATGTGTACAGACAGTAAAACGTGTGTGTGTGGGTGCAGAGGCCCGGGGGTGGAGGGCGTGGCTCCATCCGAGGCCAGTGAGCGGCTGCAGAGTTTTCAGGCCGAGTTCGATCAGCTGTGGAGGAAATACACCACCTACTGTGGAGGAGAGGAGCTGTTCGGCCTGTCTGTTCACGGTACCACCGACCGATCTATTGATCCACCGACCGATCTGTTGATGTATTGACCCCCCTCTGATGACCACTCTCTCCCCCCTCTGATGCCCCCCCCCCCCCCCCCGCAGAGTACCCCTCCCTGCAGAGGATCAGGAAGGAGCTCTCTCTGCTCTCCAAGCTCTACAGTCTGTATGAGTCGGTCTCTGCCAGCGTGGGAGGGTACCAGGACGTCCTGTGGGCCGACCTCAACGTGGACAAGATCAACACGGAGCTGCAGGACTTCCAGAACAGGTGGAGCAGGGAGGACGTTTGGACGTCTGTTCATCCGGCTCACTGACAGACTGTCCGTCAGATTGTAGTTTCACAGCTCCTCACTTCCTCTCCTGTTCGCTGTCTCCAGAATGAGGAAGCTGCCGAAGGCGCTGAAGGAGTGGCAGGCCTTCAGAGATCTGAAGAAGACCATCGACGACTTTGCAGAGACGTGTCCGTTGCTCTCCATGATGGCCGACAAGGTAGAAGGAGCTGACAGCTGACGGTGGGCCGATTCTCTGCAGGCACTGATCCTTTGTGTCTCCTCCTCCTCCTCCTCCTCTTCCAGGCCATGCTGCCCCGACACTGGACCCGTCTCAGCGAGCTGACCACTCACAGCTTCCAGGTGCAGTCAGACAGTTTCTCCCTCAGAAACATCATGGAGGCACCGCTGCTCAAGTTCAAAGAAGACATCGAGGTGCTGACGCTGGAAACTGTTCACACACACACAGACACACACACACACACACACACACACACACACACACACACACACACACACACACACACACACACACACACACACACACACACACACACACACACACACACACACACACACACACACACA
This sequence comes from Brachyistius frenatus, assembly GCF_029030835.1. Taxonomy (NCBI): domain Eukaryota; kingdom Metazoa; phylum Chordata; class Actinopteri; family Embiotocidae; genus Brachyistius; species Brachyistius frenatus. Next base: position 155,479 of record NW_027211024.1, on the reverse strand, counting down.
CACACACACACACACACACACACACACACACACACACACACACACACACACACACACACACACACACACACACACACACACACACACACACACACACACACACACACACACACACACACACACACACACACACACACACACACACACACACACACACACACACACACACACACACACACACACACACACACACTGATGTTGATACCAGTTCAGTTATCTCCGTGTCTTTCTCCGACCGCTGATAAAAGCTGTTACCGGGAGAATATGTGGAGACATTTGTGTCCCATGTGCATCAGGACGTTTGCATTAGCGCGGTGAAGGAGCGCGACATCGAGGCCAAGCTGAGGGACGTGGTGGCTGAGTGGAGCGCACAGACGCTCAGCTTCGCCTCCTTCAGGACCAGAGGAGAACTGCTGCTGAGGGGAGCCGAGACCGCTGACAAGATCTCCATGATGGAGGACACCATGATGGTGCTCACCTCACTGCTCAGCAACAGGTGGGCAGGAGAGAGAGGGGAGGGGGGAGGAGAGAAGGGGAGGTTCGGAGAGGTCAGAGGTCAGGAATGTCTGTGGCCCCGCCTCCTGTAGGTACAACACTCCCTTCAAGCCGTCCATCCAGCTGTGGGTCCAGAAACTCTCCAACACCTCAGAGATCATCGAGAAGTGGCTGTCGGTTCAGAACCTCTGGATCTACCTGGAGGCGGTGTTTGTGGGTGGAGACATCGCCAAGCAGCTGCCTCAGGTGGGAGAGACTGCTTGTTTGTTTGTTTGTTTGTTTGTTTGTTTGTTTGTTGTATTTTAAACGAGGCGTGTCTTCACCTGGTCCAGGAGGCCAAACGTTTCCAGAGCATCGACAAGTCGTGGCAGAGGATCATGCAGCGAGCCCACGAGCTCCCCAACGTGGTGCAGTGCTGCGTGGGAGACGAGACGCTCAGCCAGGTGCTGCCCGCGTGCCTCTGAGCCACACCCACACCACACCGTACATCTGTATGACATCTGGATTCACACCTGCTTCCTTCTCCTCCTCCAGCTGCTGCCTCACCTGCTGGAGCAGTTGGAGCTGTGTCAGAAGTCTCTGTCAGGTTACCTGGAGAAGAAACGCCTGGTGTTCCCTCGCTTCTTCTTCGTGTCCGACCCCGCCCTGCTGGAGATCCTGGGACAGGCCTCCGACTCACACACCATACAGGTAACACACAGGTGACACACATTTGACTGAGATTTTGTTTTTTAATTTCCTGCCTGCTTCCTATCTGATTGATTTTTTTTTGTTGTCTCTGTCTCTCTGTCTGTCTCTCTATTCGTCTCTGTCTGTCTCTCTGTCCTTTAGTCTCACCTGCTCAGTTTGTTCGACAACGTTAACAGAGTTGTCTTCAGTGAAAAAATCTACGACCAGATGATCAGTTTTCAGTCTCAAGAAGGAGAAACGGTGGAACTGATCCAAGCTGTGTTGGCACAGGTAAACAAACACACACACACACACACACACACACACACACACACACACACACACACACACACACACACACACACACACACACACACACACACACACACACACGATGACCACTTCAGGTTTCTGGATGGGAGAATCACAGAAGAGCAAACCTGCTGTGATGAACATGTGGTCCGTCTCTCTGTCTGTCTCTGTCTGTCCCCTGGATGTGTCTTCCAGGGGAACGTGGAGGTGTGGTTGGGGCAGCTGCTGGCCGGGGTGAGGCAGAGCCTCCATGCTATCATTCGTCAGGCCTCCGTGGCCGTCAGTGACTCCGGGTGGAAGCTGCTGGAGTTCCAGTCGGCGTTCCCGGCTCAGGTGGGCCTGCTGGGGATCCAGATGATCTGGACCAGAGACGCAGAGGATGCACTCGTCCTCAGCAAGTCTGACAAGAAGGTGCTTTTATTTTGAAATCGGGAGCGAGGGGAGGAGCCTGCTCTTTAATATCATGCTGATCTTCTCCTGTGATTGGCTGGCAGATCATGCAGACGACCAATCAGAAGTTCTTGGACCTCCTCAATGAGCTGATCGACATGACGACCGGGGAGCTGAGCAGGAACGAGAGGACCAAGTACGAGACGCTGATCACCATTCACGTCCACCAGAGGGACATCTTCGACGAGCTGGTGGGTGGACGGACGCCCGCACAAAAAACCTCCCGTTATTACCCATCAGTCTGACGCCGTCCTCTCGTCTCCATCAGGTGCGTCTCAACGTACGATCGACTTTGGACTTCGAGTGGCAAAAACAGTCGAGGTTCTACTTCCTGGAGGAGACAGACAGATGTGTCATCCAGATCACAGATGTGGAGTTCAGCTACTGCAACGAGTACCTGGGCTGCACAGACAGACTGGTCATCACCCCACTGACGGACAGGTGCGTACACACACACACACACACACACACACACACACACACACACACACACACACACACACACACACACACACACACACACACACACACACACACACACACACACACACACACACACACACACACACACACACACACACACACACACACACACACACAGGATTTCTACACACACAGGATTTCTAGTCTCCAACTGAATATATACAGAACATAGAAACACTAACAAAGATATCCGATGAACAAAGATATCCATGTTCTCATGTGTTTTTAACATTTTAGCTCCGTGTCACGTGTTCAAACCAAACCGGTCCAGCTAGCCTCCTCTAGGATTGTAAGTGCGTGACTATCCGTGGTGTTACGGTACGGGTGCTCAGAGCAACCAAAAAGGACCAAAAGAGACCCGACTTCACCAAATGGGTCATTTAATAGAACTAGAACAAGTAGAAACTAGATTATATTACTTATTACATGAAATTCTATTCTACGGAGCCTTGTTGTATAATTAATGATACTTTATCATCTCTTAATTTAAACACATAATGTTAAGAAGAGTTGAATAAATAAATAAATGATGCTCCATCACGATGCCGTCATCGTCCAATCAGAGCTCAAGCTGCTGAACATGTGTGCAGGTGTTACATCACTCTGTCCCAGGCGCTGGGGATGAGTATGGGCGGAGCTCCGGCCGGTCCAGCAGGAACAGGTAACGCAGCAGGTGTTCCCCGCCGTCACCTCTCGCACACGCTCTCCTTCTGTCGGCTGTAATCCAGCGTGTGTTTGCAGGGAAGACGGAGACCACCAAAGACATGGGCCGCTGCCTGGGGAAGTACGTGGTGGTGTTCAACTGCTCCGACCAGATGGACTACAGAGGACTGGGTCGCATCTACAAAGGTGTGTGTGTGTGTGTGTGTGTGTGTGTGTGTGTGTGTGTGTGTGTGTGTGTGTGTGTGTGTGTGTGTGTGTGTGTGTGTGTGTGATCCACCTCTGCTGGTGTTACTCCCTCATCTCCGTTGTTCCAAGAGTTGGTAGTGAGAGCGCCTCCTGGTGTCACAGCGCTGCTTGTGTCCGTCAGGTCTGGCCCAGTCCGGGTCCTGGGGCTGCTTCGACGAGTTCAACCGCATCGAGCTGCCCGTGCTGTCCGTCGCCGCCCAGCAGATCTACATCATCCTGCAGTGCAAGAAGAACAAGAGGAGGCAGTTCGTCTTCACCGACGGAGACGTGGTCGACATGGACCCCGACTTCGGCATCTTCCTCACCATGGTGCCTGACCTCTGACCTCGCGGAGCTCGATGCAGTTATTGTTCAGCCGTGATGTAAAAGCAGTAACAGAAGCTCCTCGTCTCTCTCCTCCAGAACCCCGGGTACGCCGGCCGCCAGGAGCTGCCCGAGAACCTGAAGATTCAGTTCCGCACGGTGGCCATGATGGTCCCGGACCGAGCCATCATCATGAGGGTCAAACTGGCCAGTGCGGGTTTCCGTGACAACCAGGTTCTCAGCAGGAAGTTCTACACCCTGTACAAGCTGTGTGAGGAGCAGCTCTCCAAGCAGGTCGGGTTCTGCTGGGAACCGGATAGTCCCCAGTTTCACATCTTTTTATCCCTGCTGTCAATCATCATCCACACCTCATCATCCTCATCCTCATGATCTTCTTTCTCCTCCTCCTCATCCTCTCTGTTGTTCCTTCACACCAGGTCCACTACGACTTCGGCCTCAGGAACATCTTGTCGGTTTTGAGGACGCTGGGCGCCGTGAAGAGGTCCAACCCGTCAGAACCAGAGCAGACGGTGGTGATGAGGGTCCTGAGAGACATGAACCTCTCCAAACTGGTGGGTTTGTCTTTTTATCATCATAATAATAATAATAAACTTTAATTCAAAAGCTAATTTTTTACAACAAACTTACAAAGTGCTTTAAATATATAAGGAGATGTATATTGGTTTAGTAGTTGATGCTGGACTGAATACTGTTCAAGGGTTTAATACCGACAGTAACCACGAGCCCCCCCGACCTCACTGTATGGAAACTGTTTGTAGTGAATCCAATGCTGAAGTGTCTGAAAGTGTAATACCATCGAGGACCACTAGAGGCGGTCTCCAGCAGACTCCCATGAAAAAGCATAAAGTTTTCTCCTGAAATACAAAGTCAGTAAATGTTCTCCAGTGTTCTGGTGGTTTTAACATTACAGCATCTGGTTTGTGTTTCAGTGTTCGTTTGTTTCAATCACACAACAATAACACCGTTGTCTGTTGTCTGTTTTTCGTGGTTGTTTAAATATTTAATAAAAAATTAAAAAAAACTTTGCACTGTTGTTTAGTTAGCTTTAATTTAATTATTCTATTTTATTTTATTCTATTTTATTGTATATATTGTGCATTTTCATATTTAATATTTTTTACTGTTATTTTATTTCTTTCCTGTATTTATAAATGCTGCTGTAGCGAAATAATTTCCCCTTGGAGATTAATAAAGTATCTATCTATCTATCTATCTATCTATCTATCTATCTATCTATCTATCTATCTATCTATCTATCTATCTATCTATCTATCTATCTATCTATCTATCTATCTATCTATCTATCTATCTATCTATCTATCTATCTATCTATCTATCTATCTATCTATCTATCTATCTATCTATCTATCTATCTATCTATCTATCTATCTATCTATCTATCTATCTATCTATCTATCTATCTATCTATCTATCTATCTATCTATCTATCTATCTACCTACCTACCTGTCTGTCTGTCTGTCTGTCTGTCTGTCTGTCTGTCTGTCTGTCTGTCTGTCTGTCTGTCTGTCTGTCTGTCTGTCTGTCTTGTCTTATCTTCAGCCCAGCTCGAAGGTTCTCGTCTGATTTCAGCATCTGTTTGATGTTGAGATCATTATTTTTATTATTGTGTGTCTGCAGGTGGACGAGGACGAGCCTCTGTTCATGAGCCTCATCAACGACCTGTTTCCCGGCATCGGTAGATTCGTCCTCCCGTCTCTGATCTCAGGTGAAACCGTGAAGTGACTTATTCCTCATCTTGTACTCATTATATCCTTTTTCATCCTCTGTAGTTCTGGATAAAGCCGGTTACCCGGACTTGGAGTCGGCCATCTTCAGTCAGGCTCAGCAGGCCGGTCTGATCCCTCATCCCCCCTGGATCCTCAAACTGGTGCAGCTCTACGAGACGCAGCAAGTCCGGCACGGTACGGAGAACACTGTGACGGTCCGGGCAGCGGCTTGCATGCTGTTAGGTGTCCAACTCGCAGACTGGATATAAAAGAGTTCGTAGGTCTGAAAAATGGTTCTGATCCAGAAGTGTCTTCAGCTGCAATACCAGCGAGTGCCACTAGAGGTCGGCTCCAAAAAGCCTCCGGCTCCATAGACTCCCATTCAACTTCTCTCATCAAATCCAAAGTGAATAAAATGTGTCCATCAGTTATCTCGGTGTTGTTAGCTAAAGTCACTCCTTCTTCTTAGTTTTCTGGAGGTCCATCTGAAAATAGTCCCTCATTCATTAGAAAAGAAGATTCAAGAAGACCTGTTTTTGGGGGCGTGTCCCAAACGAGCCAGTAGAAACCAGCTGTCCTGTGCTCCTGCAGGTATGATGACGTTGGGGCCCAGCGGCGCCGGGAAGACAGCCTGCATCCACACGCTGATGAGGGCCATGTCGGAGTGTGGCTCCGCCCACCGGGAGATGAGGATGAACCCCAAAGCCATCACGGCCGCGCAGATGTTCGGCACGCTGGACGTCACCACCAACGACTGGACGGACGGCATCTTCTCAACGCTGTGGAGGAAAACTCTGAAGGCCAAGAAGGTGGACGCACGCTCAGGAAGCCATGTTCAGTCAACATACATGAAGAAATGCACACGGAGAATCACACCGCTTCATATGACACACACATGAAGGAATACACATGCATGATAAATGTGTGTGTGTGTGTGTGTGTGTGTGTGTGTGTGTGTGTGTGTGTGTGTGTGTGTGTGTGTGTGTGTGTGTGTGTGTGTGTGTGTGTGTTAGGGGGAGTACATCTGGATCGTTCTGGACGGTCCGGTTGATGCCATCTGGATTGAGAACCTGAACTCGGTGTTGGATGACAACAGAACTCTGACGCTGGCGAACGGAGATCGGATCCCGATGGCTCCCTGCTGCAAGGTGACGTATGTGTGTCATCTGTCGTCAGCCAATCAGAAGCCGGCGTTCTGAAGGGCGTGTCCCGTTCTGTATCCAGATTGTGTTTGAGCCCCACAACATCGACAACGCGTCCCCGGCGACGGTGTCCAGGAACGGGATGGTGTTCATGAGCTCATCGGTGCTCAGCTGGAGGCCCGTCCTGCAGGCCTGGTTACAGAAACTACCGGAGCAGCAGGCCGACGCCCTGACACACTGCTTCACCTGCTGTTATCAGGTGAGGAGGAGGAGGAGGACGGAGAGGTCATGTGAGAAGGACAGGAAGTCAGTTTGTGTTTGTCTGGTTCAGGACCTGCTGGACTTTGTCTTCACTGCTGTGTCTCCCAAGATGAAGGTCCTGGAGTGTATGTACATCAGACAGACCATCGACCTGCTGCAGGTAAACTCAGGACACACTGAAGTCCTCCTCTTCCTCACAGTCCTCCTGGTGTCTTTTTTAGTGGGTTTTATATTCGTGTTTTCAGGGTTTGCTCCCAGCGGCGGAAGAGAAACAGGGTTGCCACGGTGACGTGGGTCGTCTGTTTGTGTTTGCGGTCATGTGGTCTGTGGGTGCGCTGCTGGAGCTGGACGACCGAGCCAAGATGGAGGCCTTCCTGAAGGTGCGTATGTTCCTCCCTGTTGCCACAGACAGCTTCAGGTTTTAGTCGCTGACAGGTTTCCATGTGTGTGGTGTGAAGGCCCACCGCTCGGATCTGGACCTGCCGCCCGCTCAGGAGGACCAGAACATCTTTGAGTTCACCGTCAGCGAGCAGGGACGCTGGGAGCACTGGTCCAATAAGGTCTGTTACACACTTGTCTCACCGTCCCGAGACAGATCAGGATGTGTCTCACCCCCTGAACCTGTTTGTGGTTCTGATCCAGGTCGCGGAGTACGTCTACCCCAAAGACCACGTCCCCGACTACTCGTCCATCCTGGTCCCCAACGTGGACAACGTGAGGACAGACTTCCTGATGCAGACGGTCATGAAGCAGAGGAAGGCGGTGCTCCTGATCGGAGAGCAGGGAACCGCCAAGACCGTCATGATCAACGTGAGCCAACACTGTCACGAGTCTAACTTTATTTATTTATTTATTTATTTATTTATTATTATTATTTATTTTGATTAAAGTATGTTTTTTTGTGGTAAAGTTGTGGAATCAGGAAAAAAAACAGATTTTGGTGAATAAAGTCTGTTGTATTTTGAAAGGAGACTTTATGCTGGAACATTTTCAGCAGAGATTCTGGGAATTTTGCAAAATTACAAGCTGCTGTAAATATTGCGTAGATTGCTTAAAGTTCACGTTAATCATTGATTACAACCTCACGACTTCCTGGAGCGACCGAGTGTGGTCTCCGGCTTCCCCTGCAGGGCCACACCGGGAAGCTCGACCCGGAGCGCCACCTCAGTAAGACGCTGAACTTCTCGTCGGCCACGCTGCCCGGCATGTTCCAGAGGACCGTGGAGAGCTACATCGACAAGCGGATGGGCGCCACCTACGGGCCGCCGGCCGGGCGCAGGATGACCGTGTTCATCGACGACATCAACATGCCCGTGATCAACGAATGGGGAGACCAGGTGGGTCGAGCGGTTCCTCTGTACCTGATCCTTTCACTTTGAAACCCAACCTGAAATCTAATTTTTGCTCGCTGCCTCGTCCCTTCAGCTCCTTGATGTTTGTCCCCGCCTCCGTCTCACACAGATAACCAATGAGATCGTGCGTCAGCTGATGGAGCAGGGAGGCTTCTACAGCTTGGATCGTCCAGGAGAGTTCATCAGCGTGGTGGATGTTCAGGTGACGTCTTCCTTCTGGGTCTAACACTCCAGCTGATCTGCACTCAAACACTCTAACTAACACAACCACAGGAGAGGAGTCAATACAAGTAGAATATTTCTGCAGGATTATTATCACAGGAAGTCAGCACACATCATAGTCTTTATCAAGTTGTAGTTAAAACAATATATTTTTCCTTCCATTTGCAAATTTAACAATTAAAAAAATGCAAAAGCAAATATTTTTGACCCAAACAGTGAAATACTGGACATGTTCAGGTGTTCCTAATAAAGTGGCCCACAGCTCTGTGTCCTCCCACTGAATCATCAGTGAAGTGTGGAGGAGGTGTCCAGCCAGCTGTGCGAGTGACGTGTTCAATGACCTTTGCACCTCTCCAGCTAGTGGCGGCCATGATCCACCCGGGCGGCGGCCGCAACGACGTCCCTCAGCGCCTGAAGCGTCAGTTCTCCATCTTCAACTGCACGCTGCCCTCCGACTCCTCCATCGACAAGATCTTCGGCAGCGTGGCTCGGGGACACTTCTGCCCGGAGAGAGGCTTCCCCGGCGCCGTGTGTGAGCTCGCCGCCGCCCTTGTGCCCACCAGCAGGCGGGTGTGGCAGGCGGTGAAGGCCAAGGTACCTCTCAGGAGTTCTGTTCCTCTGGTCACTCTCTTTGGATCTTATCAAACTTACTGTGTGCATGTTTTTAAATTAGTTTTTTAATCAGTTCATTTGAGTGATGTAGGTTTTTATTGTTCACATTTTATATTGTTCCTGAATGGGAGCATGAGGACTCCTGATGGGGATCATTATAATGACCTCAGAGCTGCTTCCCGTATTATTTTGAATATATTTATGTGATGAAGTCAGTCAGGACGCTTTTCATTACACAGTATGTAATTTATTATCAGAAAATGAAGTGTGGTAAACATTCGTTATCGGTCTGTGCTTTAGATGATCAAATCCTGCAGCAACCTCCAAAATGAAATCACAGTTTAACAGATTTAATACTTTCCTGCTTTTATTCTGAAGGCTAGATGTTTGTCCCAGAAGTAGCGACACTGTCTGTCAGAACAGGTGCTTTGACTGGTTGACCGCTCGTCTTCTCTGTGTCCTCAGATGTTACCGTCTCCGGCCAAGTTTCACTACGTCTTCAACCTGCGGGACCTGAGCAGAATCTGGCAGGTAGACAACCTCCTCACCGCTTTCCTCTCAGTCATCCAACCTCAATGTGTGTGTGTGTGTGTGTGTGTGTGTGTGTGTGTGTGTGTGTGTGTGTGTGTGTGTGTGTGTGTGTGTGTGTGTGTGTGTGTGTGTGTGTGTGTGTGTGTGTGTGTGTGTCTCTCTCTCAGGGCGTCCTGACGGTGCAGTCGGAGGTGTGTCAGAGCCCTCAGATCCTCTCGGCTCTCCTCCATCACGAATGTTGTCGAGTGATCGCCGACCGGTTCGTCGACGCCAGCGACAGACGCACGTTCAGCTGCATCATGGAGAAGGTGTGTGTGTGTGTGTGCGTGTGCGTGTGCGTGTGCGTGTGCGAGTGCGTGTGCGAGTGCGAGTGCGTGTGCGAGTGCGAGTGCGTGTGCGAGTGCGTGTGCGTGTGCGAGTGCGTGTGTGCTGCGTTGGTTCTCATTCGTCCGTCTGTAACTCGGTGCAGTTCTTTCATTGTTTCCTCCGGCCCTCCTCAGATCACAGTGGAGGATCATGGGAGATCTCTGACTGAGCACGCTCAGTGGGACAGCTGCTTTGTGGACTTCCTGCGTGAAGCTCCGGAGGCGACGGGCGACGAAGCAGAAGGAGCAGAGCTGGAGGCCCCGAAGGTCTCTGAGCGGCCGACACCTTTTATTCTGATTTGTTTATAATTCTTTGATTAAACTAAAAGTATTTTTCCATCAACACTGATTCTGTATATTTCACACTACATAAAAAAAAGAAAGAAGAAAAGAAGACCTGCAGCGTTCAGGATTCACAGTATTCATATGATCAGTGATTCATGTCATCTGGAGTATGATCAAAGTGGATCTGATTGACAGGTGTACGAGCCAATCCCGTCGCTGGATGCTCTGGCAGAGCGTCTGTCTGTTTTCCAGCAGCAGTACAACGAGGCGGTGAGAGGCGGAGCTATGGACCTGGTCTTCTTCAAGGTAACCACGACGATCGGCTGAGTGTGACCGACACGTGTCCCTGCTGATTCACCGCTGTGTCCTCTGTCCAACGGCAGGACGCCATGACTCACCTGATGAGGATCTCTCGCATCCTGAGGACGCCACAGGGGAACGCCCTGCTGGTCGGGGTCGGGGGGTCGGGCAAGCAGAGTCTGACCAGGCTCGCGTCCTTCATCGCCGGATACCAAACCTTCCAGATCACACTGACCAGGTCAGAAACACCTCTGGGACGGACCAGCTCATTGGACCAGTGATCAATAACAGGAGATGATAAAGAGTGTGTGTGTGTGTGTGTGTGTGTGTGTGTGTGTGTGTGTGTGTGTGTGTGTGTGTGTGTGTGTGTGTGTGTGTGTGTGTGTGTGTGTGTGTGTGTGTGTGTGTGTGTCCTGCAGGTCGTACAGCTGCAGTAACCTGCTGGAGGATCTGAAGTCTCTGTATCGTATCGCTGGTCAACGAGGAAAAGGAGTGACGTTCGTGTTCAGCGACAACGACATCAAAGACGAAGCCTTCCTGGGTACCGAAGTTCACTCGCTGTCTGTAGGACGATGACCTCAGCAGGGGTCGTTCCCCTCCCACGTCCCCGTTCATGCTGTCGGACAGAACAAACTGAGGATTGATGGGTTCTTAGAGTTTTACTGAAAGTGAAAATGAAAAGTTTAGAGGATGGGGAGGTTAGATTCAGATGTTCTGTGTCCTGGTGATGGAGGTAGAGGAGAGGTCTCCCAAATCACTGCAGAGGAAGAGCACATATTTTCAACTCTTATTTTGAAAATCCTGATCCTACCCTGACTTTCCCTCTGCTACAGAATACATGAACAACGTCCTGGCGAGCGGGGAACTTTCCAACTTGTTTGCTCGTGACGAGCTGGACGACATCACTCAGGATCTGATTCCCGTCATGAAACGGCAGCACCCCCGCCGACCTCCGACCCTAGAAAACCTCTACGACTTCTTCCTGTCCCGAGTGCGCAGTAACCTCCACGTGGTCCTGTGCTTCTCGCCGGTCGGGGAGAAGTTTCGGACTCGTGCCCTAAAGGTTACCTTTGTAGAAGCAATTAAAAAAAATGCCTGACCTTTGACCCGCTGTCTCATCACTGACCCCTGACCTCTGAACAGTTCCCAGGTCTGATCTCGGGCTGCACCGTGGACTGGTTCCAGCGCTGGCCTCGGGACGCCCTGATCGCCGTCTCGCATCACTTCCTGTCTCGGTACCAGGACCTCCGTTGCTCAGAGGACGTGAAGCAGAGCGTGGTGGTTACCATGGGAACCTTCCAGGTAGCGCTCACACCGAGATCAGGTGAGCACTTGTCAGTGCGCGTCGCCTCCACCAATCACGCGGCCGATGTTCTCCCGCAGGACGTGGTGGCGGAGAAATGCAGCGAGTACTTCGAACGTTTCCGCCGCCAAACGTTTGTGACGCCGAAGTCCTACCTGTCCTTCATCGACGGCTACAAGATCATATACAGTGAGAAGATCGCTCACGTCGGCACGCTGGCTGAGCGCATGAGGACAGGTGAGGTTGGGGGGGCGGGGCTTCACGTCGACCAGGTCGGACCTGGAGGTGGACTCTTTGTGACGGAGCTGTTTGTCCTTCGCAGGTCTGTGTAAACTGATGGAGGCGGAGCAGTCGGTGTCTCGGCTCTCTGACGAGCTGGTGGAGAAGGAGAAGGAGCTCGCCGTCGCCTCCCAGAGGGCAGACGAAGTCCTGCAGGAGGTCACCGCCAAGGCTCAGGCAGCTGAAAAGGTCAGACACAAAACAGACAGATGTTTCCTGTCAGATAGAACTCAGACAGATGTTTAGGGTACTACTCTGTCTCTCCAGGTGAAGCAGCAGGTGCAGAAGGTGAAGGATAAAGCTCAGCTCATCGTTGTCGAGATCGAAGCCGATAAAACGGCAGCAGAGTCCAAACTGGAGGCAGCGAAACCAGCAATGAAGGCTGCTGAGGCTGCACTGCAGGTCACACACACACACACACTCTCTCTCACACACACACACACACACACACACACACACACACACACACACACACACACACAGATGTTCTCCTCTGTGCTGAACCTGCTGAGCTCTTGTTTGACCAGCAGGGGGCGTTTGAAGAACAGCAGCATGTTTTGATGGGAGAAGATCCGTCACTGAGCTCTGTTCCGGTTTGAATATCTGCCAACTTATCAGAGGAGATCCTGAGTTTTTGGACCTTCTTCTTTCCGTGTCCACAGACCATCAAACCGGCCGACATCGCCACGGTGAGGAAGCTGCAGAAACCCCCACATCTCATCATGAGGATCATGGACGCCGTGCTGCTGCTCTTCCAGAGGAAGGTTCGCCGTCAGGAGCCTCGTTAGCTCTTAAATTTGCTCGGTGTCGAAGCCTCAGTGGAAAATAAACACCTCCGGACTTCAGATGTTCCCTTGTCTCACTTCTTCTCCCTCGCTGGTGTCTGGCAGGTGGAGCCGATGGCTGCGGACGCCGAGCGACCTTGTCCACGACCTTCGTGGGCCGAAGCCATGAAGCTGATGCAGAACTCAGCCTTCCTCAGCATGCTGCTCAACTTCAGCAAGGTCTCACACACACACGCACGCGCACGCACGCACGCACGCACGCACACACACACACACACACACACACACACACACACACACACACACACACACACACACACACACACACACACACACACAAAGAGGGAAACTCCCTTCTCATGGTGTCACACTGCAGCCGCCACCTGTTGGATGGGCCGGGCCCTGTGTGTGTTACATACCTGCTAAGCTGTGGATTAGTGGAGCTGGCAGTGATTCTTCGTCTGCCCCCGTGTGTGTGTGTGTGTGTGTGTGTGTGTGTGTGTGTGTGTGTGTGTGTGTGTGTGTGTGTGTGTGTGTGTGTGTGTGTGTGTGTGTGTGTGTGTGTGTGTGTGTGTGTGTGTGTGTGTGTGTGTGTGTGTGTGTGTGTGTGTGTGTGTGTGTGTGCAGGACTCCATCACTGAGGAGGTGGTGGAGCTGCTCTCTCCCTACCTGAACATGGACGACTACAACATGGAGTCGGCCAAGAGGATCTGTGGGAACGTGGCGGGTCTCTGCTCCTGGACTCTGGCCATGGTGGACTTCTTCAGCATCAACAAGGAGGTGCTGCCTCTCAAGGTACACACAGCAGAGAGGGGTTACCACAGCAACGAGATGCTGTCACAGCCAAGATACAGACTGTGTGTTTGTGTCTGTGTGTATAAATGTGTGTGTGTGTGTGTGTGTGTGTGTGTGTGTGTGTGTGTGTGTGTGTGTGTGTGTGTGTGTGTGTGTGTGTGTGTGTGTGTGTATTAATGTGTGTGTGCAGGCTAACCTGGCCCTGCAGGAGGCCCGTCTGCTGGTGGCTCAGGTTGAACTGAGTAAAGCTCAGGAGCAGCTGGACTCCAAGCAGCAGGAGCTGGACGCGGTGCAGGTGACCAACGCTGCTCTGGAGTTTGTATCTCCTCTCTCTTCCTGTTTGTATGAACATGTTGTTAAAAGTGTTGTTCTGTTGTGAACCTGAGGCGCTCTACGATGCTGCCATGAAGGAGAAGCAGGACCTGCAGGACGACGCCCACACCTGCCGACGCAAGATGTCCAACGCCACCGCTCTGATCGACGGGCTGGGAGGAGAGAAGGTAGCAGCTCCCTTCATCCATCTGACCTTCATCCATCTATCTGACCTTTAGTCCATCCATCCTCTGGTCTGGTTCTGTTTCAGGTCCGTTGGACTGACAGCAGCACCGGGTTCCAGACTCAGATCCATCACCTGGTAGGGGACGTCCTCCTGTCCACGGGCTTCTTGTCCTACGCCGGTCCCTTCAACCAGGAGTACCGCAGCCTGCTGCTGGAGCTGTGGAAGAAGGAGATGGAGGAGAGGCTCCTCCCCTTCAGTCCTGTAAGAAGTCAGCTGACTCTGCTGAATGTCCTCGTGCAGGACAGTCTCTGACCGAATGTCCCGTGCAGGACCTGGACGTGATCGGCCTGCTGGTGGACAACGCCACGGTGGGCGAGTGGACGCTGCAGGGTTTACCCAGCGACGACCTGTCCATCCAGAACGGCATCGTGGTGACCAAGGCGTCCCGCTACCCGCTGCTCATCGACCCCCAGGGCCAGGGCAAGACCTGGATCCACAACCGGGAGCGGGACCAGCAGCTGCAGGCGAGGACGGACGAGGAGGGGACGCAGGACGTCTCATAACTCTGCTGCTGTCCTAACTGTCTCTGACCTCCTTCTGTCCTCAGGTGACGTCTCTGAACCACAAGTATTTCCGCTCCCACCTGGAGGACAGTCTGTCTCTGGGGCGTCCCCTGCTGCTGGAGGACGTGGGGGAGGAGCTGGACCCCGTCCTGGACCACATCCTGGATAAGAACTACATCAAGTCCGGATCTACGTATAAGGTGAGACACTCGGAGACACATGTAGACATACGGAGACACACAGAGACAAACATAGACACACGGAGACAAACATAGACACTCGGAGACATACGGAGACAAACACAGACACTCTGAGACATACGGAGACAAACACAGACACTCGGCGACACACGGAGACAAACGTAGACACATGGAGACACTCAGAGACACACGGAGACAAACATGGACACACGGACACAAACATAGACACACGGAGACAAACATGGACACACGGACACAAACATAGACACACGGAGACAAACATGGACACACGGACACAAACATAGACAAACATGGACAAACATAGACAAACATGGACACACGGACACAAACATAGACACACAGAGACAAACATAGACACACGGAGACAAACATAGACACACAGAAACAAACATAGACGCACGGACACAAACATAGACAAACATGGACACACAGAGACAAACATAGACACACGGAGACACTCCTTCCTCCTCTCCTCCTCCTCCCCCTCCTCTTCCTCTTCTTCCTCCAGGTGAAGGTTGGAGATAAGGAGGTGGACGTGATGAAGGGCTTCACCCTCTACATCACCACCAAGCTGTCCAACCCGGCGTACAGCCCCGAGGTCAGCGCCAGGACGGCCGTGGTGGACTTCACCGTGACCCAGCGGGGTCTGGAGGACCAGCTGCTGGGCCGGGTCATCCAGCTGGAGAAGCAGGTCGCCGTGGCAACACACACACACACACACGCACACGCACACACGCACACACAGCGCCACTTCATCAGTTAGTTAGTTTGAATACAATGATGAGGAACCCAGCTGACGTGGTCTCTGTGCTCCAACCAGGAGCTGGAGGCGGAGCGTGTGAAGCTGCTGGAGGAGGTGACGTCCAACAAGAGGAGGATGCAGGAGCTGGAGGACAGTCTTCTGCTGAGGCTGACCAGCACCGAGGGCTCCCTGGTGGAGGACCAGTCTCTGATCGAGGTTCTGAGGGTCACCAAGACCACGGCGCAGGAGGTGCTGCCGGCCGCCTCCTCTGTTCTCTACCGACCGGCCCGAACCACGTCACAGCTCATCCTCTTGTGTTCCAGGTGAGGGAGAAGCTGTCGGTCGCCGCGGAGACGGAGGTGAAGATCAACCGGGCCAGGGAGGAGTACCGGCCGGTGGCCACCAGGGGGAGCATCCTGTACTTCCTGATTGTGGAGATGTCGCTGGTGAACATCATGTACCAGACGTCGCTGCGGCAGTTCCTCGGGCTCTTCGACTCGTCCATGCAGAACTCGGCCAAGTCGCAGCTCACCTCCAAACGCATCGGCAGCATCATCGGCTTCCTCACCGACCAGGTGACGTCGGCCTCATGGCCCCCGGGCCGGACCGCAGACCGGGCCTGGACCTGGTTCTGACTGTTAGAGGTGAGTGGGTCTGTGAGTGACGGGCTGTGTCTCCTCCTCAGGTGTTCTGTTACACCTCCAGAGGTCTCTACGAGGAACACAAGCTGCTCTTCACTCTGCTGCTGGCGCTGAAGGTGGACCTGCAGGCTCGGAACGTCTCGCACCCCGAGGTGCTCACCTTCATCAAAGGTCACTCCTCCTCCTCCTCCTGCGTCTCCGTCCATGTCCACGCTCAGTTCTGGTTAAAGCTCGTCTCTGTGTGCAGGCGGTGCCGCTCTGGACCTGAACTCTGCAGAGTCTAAACCCCGGCGCTGGATCCTGGACCAGACCTGGCTGAACCTGGTGCAGCTGTCGGGCCTGCCAGCGTTCACCCAGATCCTGACCCAGGTCAGAGTCCACGACACCTCGGAGCGGGCCGAGCCGGACCGCGCAGACCTCCAGAACTCACGTCTCTGTGTGTCCAGGTGAACCAGAACGAGCGGGCCTGGAGGACCTGGTTCGACCATCCGGCACCGGAGGACGCTGCGCTGCCCGACGGGTACGAGGAGAAGCTCGACGCCTTCCGGAAGCTTCTGCTCATCCGGAGCTGGTGTCCCGACCGGACCATCGCTCAGGTCCGGTGGTTCTCCGCTGACAGACGCAGATGATGTCATTGTGTGATGTCATGTGTGATGTCATGTGTCATGCTAACAGCAGCGCGTGCTGTCGTGCAGGCGCGGCGCTACATCTCCGAGTCTCTGGGACAGCAGTACGCTGAAGGTCCGGTTCTGGACCTGGACGCCATGCTGGCAGAGAGCGACAGCAGGACGCCGATGGTCTGTCTGCTGTCGATGGGCTCCGACCCGACCGAGAACATCGAGAGACTCGCCAAGAACAAGGTGATCCACGGTTGAAGGAAGGAAATGACTCATAGAAATAATGAATGAAAGGACAGAAAGACATGAAAAGGTCCAGAAAGGACTGAAAGATATTTAATGGATCCATGTGCTGTTGGGTTGGACTCCATTTAATGGATTCTTAATAACCGCGTTAACTTTTTAAATTAGCTTTTAAAATGTTTTTTTCTGCAGACAGCTTTCATTTGAACATCCTAATAGAATAACAGTGAGACATTATGAACGATGACTCGCCTGTCGTCTGCCTGCAGGGGGCGCCGTGCCGTCCCATCTCCATGGGACAAGGCCAGGAGGTTCACGCTCGCAGGCTATTGGCCAACAGCATGACGGACGGCGGCTGGCTCCTCCTCCAGAACTGCCACCTGGGTCTGGACTTCCTGGACGAGCTGCTGGAGACCGTCACCGCGGCGACGCCAGAGAGCGCGCACAGAGGTTTCCGGGTGTGGCTGACGACTGACGTGCACCCCAGGTATCTGATTGGCGGTTCCGTATGTGGGCGGGTCCATGTGGACTTCAGGCTCCATCTTTACATGTGTGTGTTCGTGAACAGGTTCCCCATCACGTTCCTCCAGTCCTCCATCAAGTTCACCAACGAACCTCCTCTCGGTAGGAACTTCTGTTTTCATTCAGATCCTTCAGTTGGTCCACGTCTTCTCTGATCTGATTTACAGACACATTATTCACTAAAGAAATGATCCTCAGTTTCTTCCTGCTCGTTTATAAATTCATGTTTACGAGGGTGAATCACAAAGAGATGCTGCTGCGTGCACATGGAGGTCAGAGAGGCTGTGACCTCCATCAGGAAGTATTCAAAGTTAAATGTTAACGTGACC
>NW_027211024.1:125000-135000 GCF_029030835.1 Brachyistius frenatus | reverse complement strand
ATATCTACGGCCTCTTCCTGGACGGAGCGGGTTGGGACCGACGCGGAGCCAAACTCACTGAAGCCCCGCCCAAGGTGAGCGTGTCTTGATTTAAATGATATCATTATACATTATTATTTATTCAAAACTTTAATCCGTAATCAAAAACATCATGAAATACTGAAATAATAAACGTGTCCCTGTCCCCTCAGGTCCTCTTCACACCCCTCCCCGTCGTCCACGTCTTTGCCGTCAACTCAACCAACATGGCCGACAGTAAGCGTCCGCCCGGCGGCGGCGGGGGGTGCGGGGCGGCGGTCAGCCTGTACTCGTGTCCCGTCTACAAGAAGCCGCGGCGCACCGACCTGAACTTCATCTTCTCGCTGCAGCTGAGGAGCTCGCAGCCGGCCGAGCACTGGACGCTGCGCGGCGCCGCGCTGCTCTGCGACTGCAAGTGATCATGTGACCAGGAGAGGCGGGGCTTATCGGAGACACTCTGAGGGTTCCGGTCAGGTGACTTTAAAGAGCTTTAATTTCCATAAAGAATAGAAAGCCTTCGGTAATGTGATGCACGTGGCCGTGAGACATTAAATAGAAGACGTGACAGATCCTCTGCTGTCGGTGTCTCTGATTGGACCATCTGCAGCAGGTGACAGGAAGCTGACGGCCGCTGACAGCTTTCAGGTCTGAGCTGCTTCTCAATGTTTGTGTTTGTCTGGTTTCAACGCTGTTTGTCCATTTCAGCCTTTAACATTTAACAACATCATGAAACTAAACTCACTCAGCTGATCCGACCTGGAGGAGGTTTTAGTTCATCTGTGACGGCACCAGCTGATGTCTGCTCATCAGTCACATCAGAAACACTTCTTAAAATCTTTATGGTAATAAATTGATAGAATTGAGTTCACAACAAATACAACGTAAAAAAAAAAACTTCAACAAAATGTAAACTGGTTCAAAGATCCTCAAAACTAAACATTACTTCATCTTCATCAAGACTAGTGGATTTAAATCTCATCACTTCTCTGAGAAACGAAGACATCAGCCGACACATCTGATGTCTTCGTGCTGTTTGTGTCTGATCAAAATAAATCCTGAAAAACTCAAATCTGATGTTCGTTCTTAGCGTGTGAAACTGTGAAGAGAACAAACAGGAAGAAATGAAACCGTGTTTAATGAAGAGCACACGACACTCCGGTACAGAAATCAATCAAGTCAACTTTTTATTTTCTCAACGTGACAAACAGAAACTCTCAGTGTTAATATCTGATAACCTACAGCCATGCAGTCACTCGCTAACGGAAGCTACGCAGAACACAGCGGGAAGCAGCAGGTCCAGATGTTCAGTTCAGAAACAGCTGGAGAGGATTCGGCCCGGCGCCCGCAGACGGACCGAAGTCAAACACAAAATACAAAAACATCTTCAAACTCCCGCCGAGCCTCCGAATGTAACGTTTTAAATCCTGACGATGAAGCTCCACACAACGTCTCTTCCTCCACAACTCCTGAATATCGGAGTGTTTCTACGTGCTGAATGTCCTCATCAGTCTGTGACACGAGGCCCTCCGGTGGACGGACGGGTGCATCACACGTCGCGGTAGAACCATGACGACCTGTTCAGGAAAAAAAAAATAAAACAGTCCAAACACAAAGTCCAGTGTCTTCAAACCACCTTTGAACCAAACGTACCAAAACCCCGTTACAGCTTCATCATCAGCGTTTCTACTCATCAACATGCAAACAGGTGAAGAGTTCATTCAAAATAACAACAAATGTCCAGAAGCACACGGAGCTGCAGGAACCTGATTGGCTGCTGTGTTGGGATCCGTGGGCGGCCGTTCTCCGCTCACTTCCTCCGACCTCCCGGTGATTCCGTACCATCCGCCCTGAAGCTCCTCCCCCTCGCTCGGTGCGGTTTCTCAGAAGTCCAAAGAAAACGTCCCGAAGTCGTGGCGGTCTACGAGAGCTGCTTCATGTCGTAGACGGGCACCTCGGCCTCCTCGGCGTCGCCCTTGGCGGCGGTCGCCCTGGCAGCGTGCGGGCTGCCCTTGCGGCCTTTGGGAGGCGCGACGGGCGCGGCTCCCTCGGCGCCTCCCTCGGCGCCCTCCTGGCCCTCCGCCACCGTCCTCTCCTTCTTCAGGTTGAGTTTGGCCGGGACGCTCTTGCTGATGGTCTCCTTCAGCTTCTCGCCCGAATGCTTCAGCTTCTCGCCGGACTGCCGGATCTTCTCGCGCCTCTCGGCCGTGACGATGCGCTCTCCGAGCTTGTTGACCTTGGTGCCCAGGTTCTCACGGGTCTTGGTCATGTTCTCCCTGGAGAAGGTGGCCTTGAAGCTCTCTATGCGCGTCAGCCCCGTCTTCTTGGCGCGCCCGGCGGCCGCCGAGTCGGCCTCCTCCACCACCATGTACTCCTCGTCCGACTCTGGAGGGAGCTCGAACTTGTCCGGCTCCACATCGGCTCTGGCTCCGCCCCTGGCCTCCGCCGGCTCGCCGCCCGGCGTGGCAGATTTCACCTCCTGGTCTCCCTGAAGAGGAGCACAGAACAGAGCGGGAACTTTTACAAACCTCCCTGCATGTGATGTCACATTTAAATGTGTGTTTAAACCGAGTGACTTCAGTTGATCCTGCCTCCAGAAATAAACTGCAGCACCTGTTTGTGCAGCTCAGCGCTCAGCTGCAGGAAGCTTAACATATCAGAGATCACTTTCAGCGTCACGCCGAGCATCTGTCTGCAGCGCTCAGATCGGGTTACGCCCGACACGAAGCGGAGCGGAACCGACCCAGAACCCTGCAGACGCTCGCCGCTCAGGGAAGGTCCATCCTGATTCATCTCCAGACGTAACCACGACAACGGCAGCCTCACACACTAGTAAACACACCGTCACCCGAGAACTGATGTTTCTGCTCTCAAACTTTCTGATCCCAAACCTGCTCCTCTACGTTCGAGGAGAAAAACAAAGCGAAGCTCGTTGAACTGACGTCCAGCTGTTGGGATCTGCAGCTGGACAGATGTTAACCTGACATCACCGAGCCGGAGGCCGAACCGTCCAGCCGTCATCACGCTGACGGTGGAAAGCATCATCGGCACTGCGTGACAGCCAATGGAGAGGAGGTAGCAGAGGTCACGAGGTCACGAGGTCACCTGGACGGACAGCTGAGATAAGAACACCTGAAGCCGTTCAGACACCACGAAGGACACGAAACTACAAACTCCCTCTGCAGCCAAACCTTCCTGCTCTGTTAAACTGTGGAGGGGTCAAAGGTCGTCTGACCCCACGACATCCCAGTTATGTATAACTGTCGTCGTGGAGACCGTCGTCAGCTCGTCCACAGAGGGAGGAGGGACGGGGGGGTGTCGGACAGCTATATTAGGAGATGGTGGAGGTTCAGACTCAGAATAACCCGGTCTGTCAGCGTTCAGCTGGCACAGTCACTTACAGTAGAGCAGCCTGAGGTCCGAGCACAAACATCTTCATGGCACGGAGGCAGCACAAGTTAGAAAGGAGACAAAAAACATGAGGAAAACTCACCGCCAATAACATCCCGTCTTCATGAGGGAGGGGCTAATGGTGTTTTTAAAATCGGGTTACGCGAAGTGAATTCCTGCAGAACGATTACATACACAGTCAACGCAAAGACACCAATATCCACCAAAGTATTTCACTCGAGCAGCCGCACACGAGTAACACAACACAATTCACTCGAAGGCGGCCGAACATCTGAGTCCTTTTGAAGCATTCGTTCACGTCATGAGCGTGTTACTGGAGGACTCCACTAGAGGGCGCATCAGAGAAACAAGGATTTAATCAGAACATCTGGATTTACCTGCAGTAAATAAACATGGCGACGATCCAGGAGGTCTCTACTTTACTGATTCGAAGAACACGCCAAACCCCCCCCCCCCCCCCATGAGCTCCAGATCTGTACGGTAACCTTTCAGCGTACTGACGTTTGTCCAGGGCTAAAATAACCAGGTCACCATCGTGTTGGCAGCTGCTCACTGTGAAGGCCAAAGACGGAAAATGAAGCTGTGTGTGTGTGTGTGTGTGTGTGTGTGTGTGTGTGTGTGTGTGTGTGTGTGTGTGTGTGTGTGTGTGTGTGTGTGTGTGTGTGTGTGTGTGTGTGTGTGTGTGTGTGTGTGTGTGTGTGTGTGTGTGTCTGTCTGTCTGTCTGTCTGTCTGTCTGTAGTTATTTCAACCATTTGAATGAACTGAGACATTTGATTAACGCCAACGTTAAAAGGAAGTAAAGATGTTACAACAGTTTCTTCAGGCCGGAGTTCAAACTGAGACTTTGGTTTCAAACGTCTTCCAACTTAAAGTTTGTAGAAACGGACACACGGCAGTATTTAGCAACGTCTTTCTGTAAAGTCCTCCATTTCTCTTCCAATAATAGCAGCCTTAACCTTTTATTAGCTGCTCTGTAGACGCATGCTGAAAGCTTCTCGGCAAACTCTTTAAACTCTTTGAACTCTGTAAACTCTGTAAACTCTTCAACTCTTTAAACTCTTCAAACTCTTTAAACTCTGTAAACTCTTTACACTCTGTCCGTCAGACACCAACAAGCCTCTTTGACCTCTGTAAGTCTGACGGTTCAGTTTGGTACCGGGAGACCCAGTTGGGGTTGACGGTTTTTGGATCGGATCGGTTTTTTAAGGATTAATTCAAAGGTTTGGTTTCATGTAGATTTTCCATGGAAGCGGTTTCAGGTTGGATTTAATCTTATATTCTCAGGAAATATAAACGCTCACTCAGCAGCCTAATGTAGCCATCAGCTGTCCGGATGCTGAAATACAAGTCGAGCTCCTTTAGTAATCAGTTCCCAGTCGGTCAGAACCCCAAAGGTCCGTTTCCACCGGCAGCCTCAGAGAAGTGTAAAGTTACCAGAACCGACATCTTACCTGGTAAATGACCACCCTGAACTTGTTCTTGGCGAGCAGGTCGCCCTGCGTGGCCTCCACCTTCTTGACCCGGATGTTCTGGTTCTCCACACGCACCCGGACGTCCTTGATGTGGCGGCTGACCTTTCGCGTCTTCTCCAGCAGCCGGTCGACGGCGGTGCTGGTGTTGGCGTGGTCGCTGGTCAGCTTGACGACGTCGGACTGGATGGTTCTGACCGTGCTCTCCAGCTCGAGCTGGCGCTCCTCCATGCGCTGCTGCGTGGTCTGGACGCTGTCCATGAGGCCCGCCACCCGCTCCAGCAGCGCCATGATGCTGCCCGCGTCGTCGCCGCCGCCCGTCGCCATGCCCGCTTTATCCGTCATGTCGGCCGCTCACCGGATCGGCTGTTTGAAACCCGGTGATCCGAACGTCAGAAGGGACGAAGAAGGGACGAGGAAGAGGAGGACACGAAATCCAGCGAGGTGCGTCACTCAGTGGAGAAGAAGCGAAGATCAGTGGACGGTCGGGGCAGCGAGAGGAACAGAACCTCCTCTGGAAGGAGACGGAGGATCACCCGCCTCTACAGCTGGAGGCTGACCCTGACACGCTTCAGATCAACGGAGAGGCTCCACCCTGCTGGGGGTGGGGGGGGGGCTAAAACGAGACACAGTAAAATGAGCGTCGGGGGATCAGCGAGCTTTCACGATGTTTAATCACCGTTTCAACGACGAGGCAGCAGATCTATCCGAAGTCTCAAAGACATGGACGTCAGGTTGTCTTGCTCGGTCCTCAGAGGTCAGAGGTCAGGTTCAACTCCAGGAGGCCGAGACACACCGGACGGTCTCGTTAACTTTGCTTTAATCAGAGCGTTTTCAGGTGGAAGACGATCCTCTGGGAATGTTGGCGTTAACGAGCCACGCGGATCCTCTCTGTGTTCTCTATAAATACCGTCGGGTAAAGTGACTCCCTGAGCTGCTTTGGGAGATGAGTGTATAAAAAGGAATGGAATCCCCCCCCCCCCCACCCACCACCACCACCACCATCAACCACCAGCTTTCTACTTGTTCGGCCCTCAGCCCTCCCTCCATGTTTACACTCTTCTGGGTTTCCAACAAGCATTCTTAATACCAACAGTTTCCGCTTTCGCTGCAATCTTTATTAGAGTGAGGTCGTCCAAATATGGGCAAACGGGGTGGAGCCTCAGGTGGGAGGAGCAAGCGAGCTGTACACGTTTATTTCTGCTGTAAAATGTTAATTCTGCCGTAAAGTTTTATCATGGAGGTCTGTGGGCACTGACTCACTGCTGGAGCCTCTAGTGGACATTCAAGGGACTGCACTTACTGGTGGCATGTATCTGTTTGTGCTGCTATTGTTCACTTTAATTTTTATGATCACCTCAGTAGATCTACCTGGATGTTTGATCCTCTCGGAGATGAAGAGGATGATGAAGAGGGAGATGAGGTGAGGAAAGAGGGATGAAGATGAAGAGGATGATGAAGAGGCAGGGTGTTAGGATGTGAAGAGAGAGATGAGGTGAGGAAAGAGGGATGAAGATGAAGAGAAGGGGACTCCCCATAGTCTAAAAGCTCCCACCAGCTGCTGCCTGTAATTATCCTGCAGTCACAGCTATATTTAACTCCACCTCCCTGAAGAAGACAGGAGCACTTGTTTGCCACCCCTCCTTCACCCAGGGTGGGCGGAGTCACCGGCTTCACATGTTGAACACACCTGCCACTGAATGAATGGCTAAGGAGGGCGTTTTATTGGACTGGGGCGGCGCCTACTGGTCCTCAGTGGTACTACAGATGTAGTCTATGGAGACAGCCCCTAGTGGTCCTCAGTGGTACTACAGGTGTAGTCTATGGAGACAGCCCCTAGTGGTCCTCAGTGGTACTACAGATGGAGTCTGTGGAGACAGCCCCTAGTGGTCCTCAGTAGTACTACAGATGGAGTCTGTGGAGACAGCCCCTAGTGGTCCTCAGTGGTCCTGGAGTCTGTGGAGACAGCCCCTGGTCCTCAGTGGTACTACAGATGGAGTCTGTGGAGACAGCCCCTAGTGGTCCTCAGTAGTACTACAGATGGAGTCTATGGAGACAGCCCCTAGTGGTCCTCAGTGGTACTACAGATGGAGTCTATGGAGACAGTGGTACTACACTTTAAGGTAATTCTCATTGACGTCACTGACATTTTTTATAAACAGTCTGCAGGGTTGACTTTGTATTTCCTTGTATTCCACAGACATCTGGTGGCCATTCGAGGAACTGCGTCAACTCACCCTCAGTTCTGACTGCAACGCGCCCCCTGGTGGCTGAGGTAGGCTGTGTTTATACTATCCATATATATCTGTTATTATATTTTAATATTTGTCAAACAGCTAGCAGCTCAGTGGAGTCTCTCTCTCTTCAGACTGAAATCTTTGAACATCTGTTGGCTTGGTTTCAAACCAACCACAGCTTTGTGGCATTGTGTTTGATGCTAATGTGCTAATGTTAGCTAATGTAACGCCACAGCCTGGTTTATTGAGCTTGACATGTCCGGTCCAGTGTGCATTGCTGAGCTGCGTTCAACAGGAACTCTCTAAACTTTTTAAAATGTAAAATTGCTGTGAAAGTATTCGGCCAATCAGGAATGTTCAATGCGGCAAGCCCCGCCCCAAAGGTTCCTGAACTTCCCCAGCAGGAAGTTTGTTTGGGGCTGAGAGTGAACAGATGGACTCGAACACGCGGCAGCTTCAAACATCATAATTTAATTCTAGTTCAGCTACAACAGTCTAAGCAACAACTTCACTGGTTCATGCAGCACATCTACAGCAACACGAGGCGCGACTCCCTCGGCCAGCTCACCGCTTCTTGCACAACAAACCACCAACGGACACGTACCATCGTTACAAATCATATCCATGGAGGAAAAAAAACTGGACAATATTATATTTAAATTATCATCAGCTCGTCAAAACACACAAAAAAAACCCTCATTGGAATCCATTTCCGGAATGGCGTCATCTGAAAATGAAGCAATAAAATAATCATAACAACAACCTGTACAGCTTCGTACCTTCGGGTTTTTTTAAGCAGTAGAAAAAACAGCATTTTGGTTTTCAGGTGCGTCTCACCGTAACAAATAGAAAACAGTTGTCGTCGACCCTGTGAGACGCAGAAACGGAAAACAAACCCTCCAAGGGGCCCGGTGGTCCCTGATAGTCCTGTAGTCCCGGTGCAGAGCGCCCCCTGGAGGGTGAAGGCGGTACAATGCGTCTGTGACAAAGTAAACACGTTAACGGAGAACAGGAGTTTTCATCTGTATTTTAAAGGAAAACAGAAGCTGAACACCAAACTGTGACCACAGTACTGGATCAACCTCCAGTATTTAACGCTACATTTTAAAATCCATCAGATTCACAACGTCCATATTTGACTCGGAAAACATCCGTCTGATCTTTTCAGTTCAAACTAAATTTCTCTCATTTCAAGCTGGAAAAATGTAAAAAGAATTTTATTTTCAGGATTCAGACAAATACGAAGGCGGGTCAAAAAGTTCAGAGACAGTTTCACACGATACGCAGAAGGTACGAAACGAATGAGGAAGGGGTTCGAGTGTCGTCTCTTGATCAACAGGACCGCAATAAAACAACTATAATTCCGTAGTGGAAATCACTGCTTGGGCTCAGGAACACTTGCCTGTTTGCTTGCATGTTGAAGACTTTGTTCCCCAAAATCTGATGTTTCTCTGCTCCAGTTTCAGGTTTCCATGGTGACATCGTGCTGCGTTCAGGAACTCTCTGGACTTATTGATCAGCCCTCACATTTAAAACTAAATCAAAACTGCTTAAATTCAATTAATTGAATCCTGATGTAAAAATCCTCAAATTGGATCAAATTAAATCAATTGAACCTTCAGTCTGCGAATGTAACATCTGAAACCTTCAACCTCGTGATGTCAGAGGTTTTTAAACAGTTTGGGGCTCCACATCAGTTTTATTTTGAAAGAAAAGCAGAGAAACGGTGTGCGTCCCACAGGGCGAGGACAGAACAGTCGAGGACGGTCCGGAGTGACGAGACCGTCCCATAAATAAGGTTTCCGCTTCCCGTTGGAGGATCCACAGTGTTCTGAGTCTGAGAGGACGGCAGCAGCGCGGCAAACAGCAGACCGGACGACTCCCAAAATAAAAACCCGTCTGCGGAGAGGAAACCGAGCAGACGGACGACACGAACAAAAGTAAGGCCCCTGAAGGAATTAAGAAAAACACAAAGGAGACAACGAGGCACCAAAAAGTGGAGATATCAAAACTGTAGTCTGTCTGTGGTACGAAAAACTGGATTCGTTGAATTGTATAAAAGCGTGAGGAGCGAGCGGAGCGGCTACATCATCCGGGAGGACGTTCCCGACGGGAAGTGGCCGAGGTGCTGCTTCTGGCGGCGCCCTCGCTTCGTCTTGTTGCACCTCCTGCAGGACACGACAGGAAGCGCACGTCAACGAGGAATTTACACCTTATTTTCATTTTTCATAACTCGGTTCAGTGGTTCCTAACCTGGGGGGCGGGGCCCAACAAAGGGTCATCAGAACAACCCGAGAGGTCGACGTGATTAATGCGACGGGAAATAGAAAAAAAGAAAGTTCTGTAGCACAAAATAAAAGTTTGTCTTATTATTTATTTATTTATTATTCTGATTAAAAAAAAAATTCATGAAAAGATACAAAATATTTTTATTTCAGACTCTCAATTGTGTTTCTTTAATTATCTGAATTTATTCTGAATAATTCTGATGTTTGTTTGTTTGACTGACAGCCTGCTGAGTCTCAGGAGGAGTCAGAGTGTGAGCGCCCCCTGCTGGCTGACAGACGTCTCTGCAGTGTGTGTGTGTGTACCTGGTGAAGCACATGACCACGGCCACGATGACGGCGATCTGCACGGCTCCGATGATGGCGGCGATGAGGACGTAATGCAGCTTCTGACCGCTCGGCACCACGTAGAGGATGTTGAAGTCCAGCAGCTGGTCGCACTGAGGACCACCGTATGCTGCCTCACACCTGACACACACACATTTATTAGTACTGACACACACTCTGGGAACTCCACTGAGGTCTGAAGTCTGGACCTGGTCTGAGGTCTGGACCTGGTCTGAAATCTGAGGTCTGGACCTG
>NW_027211024.1:110000-120000 GCF_029030835.1 Brachyistius frenatus | reverse complement strand
ACACAGTCAGACAGACACACACACACACACACACAGTCAGACAGACACACACACACACACACACACACACGCAGTCAGACAGACACACACACACAGTCACACACACAGACACACACACACACACACACACACACACACACACAGACAGACACACACGCACACACACACAATCAGACACACACACACACACAGACAGACACACACGCACAGTCAGCACACACACACAGTCAGACAGACACACACACACACACAGTCAGACAGACACACACACACAGTCAGACAGACACACACAGTCAGACAGACACACACACACACACACACAGTCAGACAGACACACACACAGACACACACACACACACACAGTCAGACAGACACACACACACACACAGTCAGACAGACACACACACAGACAGACACACGCAGTCAGACAGACACACACAGTCAGACACACACACACACACACACAGTCAGACAGACACACACACACACACAGTCAGACAGACACACACGCACACACAGTCAGACAGACACACACACACAGTCAAACAGACACACACACACAGTCAGACAGACACACGCAGTCAGACAGACACACACACGCAGTCAGACAGACACACACGCACGCACACACACACACACACACAGTCAGACAGACACACACACACACAGTCAAACACACACACACACACACACACACACACACACACACACAGGTTGAACATCTGCTCCATCTCCCCTGATTCATTGTCAGATGCACAGGTGTTGTTATTAACTACTGTTGCCACGACGACCGTGCTGATACCCACAGTCCACTGATTTTTGTGTGTGTTGTCATGACAACAGTGGACACATCGATGGGTCAGTGATAACAGCTGCATCACGTGACCAGCTGCACTAATATGAACAAAAGATGACTGTGACCTTTGACCCCCCCCCCCCACACACACACACACACACACACACTCCACATCCTCAAAACCTGCTGGACCACAGAAACCCCCCTCCCCCCAGTTCAGGTGTGTGCAGGTGGGTCTCACCTGGACAGTCGGCGGCCTTCCCGGGGCCGCAGTCCGCGCTGCTGCCGCCTCCTCCGCGGGGGAACGAGCTGCGGACGGCGGGCAGAGCCAGAAGGACCAACAGGCAGCAGAACCGGAACACCGGAGCCATGATGGAGGCCGGAGGGGAGGGGTGGATACGGAGCGATAGATGGAGATAAATGGAGGAGGTCTGTAGAGGGGGTGCAGAGCTGGACGGAGGACAATGAGACGGGAGAAAACCAGAATGTGTCTCTCGGAGTCCTTTAAAGAGTCCTCGAGACAAAAAGCGGAGCAGCAGCCGGTGGAGCCTTAAATCCTCCTCCTCTCCATGTCTCCTCTCCTCCGCAAAAACTCTCCGGGATCCACCGAGCAAACACCGCGGAAACACGACGAGCGAGCCGGGAGCAGCGAGACGAAGCCCCGGATAACAAAGCAGAGCAGGGCCTGGGGCTTCACGCACCGACCCCCACACCTCCACCACCCCCTTCAAGCAGTCTGCTCACAGCCCGGACGGAGCCTCCATCCCCCCAGCCCCGCTGCCTCGCACTCAAACCGGCGCGGAACAAACCGACCCAGGTGGAGGTCCCGCCGGGGCTCTGAGCTGCATCCAGGCCGAAGCAGAGCGAGTGTGTGCCGGGGAGGGATCGCGGACGCAGTCGGTCTTTCGGACCGGGACGGGGGTTGTTTTTTGTATTTTTTTTGTATTGTTTTTTTTTTTGTCCTCCTGTTCTTCCTCCACTGAATCCCATCAACAAAGGCCCGGACCACGTGACCTGCAGGAGACCACTCCCACAGAGAGAGAGAGGGAGACAATCACATATCCCTGCATGCTTTGCAGCTGACCTGATCCCCCCTCCACCCCCGTCCCCGTCCCAAAGTTGAGTGTTCCCGTGTCGACCGGATGATGGCGCAAGAGGACACGGTATGATGAGTTGGTGTGTCCAGGACTCACCTGCAGGAGTTTCAGAGACAGAAGCAGGAAGATTTAGTGATAAAACACCAATCTGTATGTACAGGAGTAGAAAGTCTGTTAAATATAATATCTTCCTGTTATGAACACATCAACACTTCTGTCTCGGGTTATTTACTGTTTAACCAGCGCTGCCTTGTTTTACTACTGACAGGTTCAAAGTGTGATTATAAGTCTCTGACAGTGTTACTAAAGGATTCCTACAATGTTAGACTTGATCAGAGAACAGCTGTAATATCCCTCTGCTCCATGCCACCAGACTCCATTCATAAAAACAGTCATTTAAGTGTGGAACACGAGTTGAGTCTGGTGGCTTTGAACACAGCGATATGGGATGTTGGTATGTAACCTAACATCCATAATACACACTTATTAATATCTATCAGTGATCTTTTAGGTTTGTAGGTTTCCCAAGTGGAAAGAATAAAGAATGAAAAGTTTGTCCTGGTGAGGATGATCAAGAAGAGACCATGTTATTATATTTTCATGATATTTTGGACATGTCAGGATTCCTGTCTGTCCCAGTGTTTCCTTCCATCTCTCTTCCTCTCCTTTCCTTCATTCTCCGTGTTTGTTTCCATGTGTCCTGTGTGTTTTGTTCTGGTGGGTGTGGTCTCTCCTCTTCCCTCCTTCAGGCTCCTCCCTCTTTCACTCCTCTGGCTGGCTGGCACAGCTGCACTCCATCCGATCACCTCCATACTATTGCATTTTGTCCAAAAACTGGAAAGAAAGTCATACCATAGCATGTCGTCCGAAATATTAACAAACAGATACAGTGGTGCAGTGATAAGTGCTGTTGACGACATGCTATAGTATGACTTTTTTTTTATCATATTATAGACGACATGCTATAGTGACTTTTTTTTAATCATTTTTTAGATGACACGCTATAGTTTGATTGATTTACCAGATAAAAAAAATCAGTGAAAGCATGGACAGCGGACAGCTTCACCTCCTCATCCTTAAAATGGGTTCAAAACCATTCAATGAAATCAAAGTTGGGTATTGTTTTAATCTCTGTCAATGTCGTTGGTATAAAGCAGCTGAGTGCTTGTTACTGACAGTCTGCAGCCAGCAGGGGGCACTGCCTGCCTGCAGACCAGTGAGGAGCAGAAGAAACTGAAGTGCTCCCAGCTGGCACCATGAAGCTCAGTAACAAGAACAATGAGGGAGGAGATTGAACTTAAAGTCCGGCTGATGCTTCACATGCTGCTGATTCATTTCAGTTCAACATGAAACACGACCAGTTCCGTTTTATTTGGAAGTCGAGCTGACGATATTCATTATTTCTGATTATTCTCACTAAGCTTGAGACCTAACATGAGATTCCTCTCCTGTGGTCTGATGGAGGTCCGAGCTCCACCTGAGATCAGCTGTTTTCTCTGGAGCTGAAGTGTGAACAGAAAGTGATGAGCGATGTAACAACGGTTGAATTGATCCAGTTTGATGCTCCAGATATGAATCTATAAATCATGTTGGAGAACTAAAGTGTTTGTTCGATGCTGATTTCCAGGACGGAGTTTAGCTCGAGGACATTTTCACTTTTAATGCTGAATATTGACTGAAACACATTCACTGTTTAATCCTCCTCCTCCGGACCGCTGTTCACCTAATCCACCCGGATCATTATTTACTCTGCTCTCCTCCTTTGTTTTCCCCTCCTCCTCCTCCTCCTCCTCCTCCTGGTTGGGAAACAGAATCATTTATTAGACCAGCGTGACGTGTTTCTACATAAACTGACAGAAAGAATGAAGTGTTGCATTCAGACGTAAATATTCATTATTTATTGAAGATCACTTCATTCTTCATACATGTTGGATCTCACGAATTGTTTTTGCACGATCAGCAGGCCGGATGTGATCTTACTTGGATTCGGTGGATCAGAAGTAAAATCTCTTTGTTTCAGCTCCAATTCATTTGATTTATTTGATTCCCAACTTGAAGGAAATATTTGGTCGACAGAAGTTCTGCAACAACGTCAGTCATGTTTTTGGTGTTTCGTCGGCTGCAGCAAGTGTTGGTGAACAATTTGAGAAATCCCTCCCCTCCTGACAACACACAGCATGTGAAAAGCTAGCTAACTCGATTATTATGTAAGCTATCTTTTCCCATGCTAGCTGCATGACCCACCTACTTCCTCGTTGTTGTCGTCTTTCAGGTCCTTGACGTCACAAACGGTCGATGCATTCGCAACGAACAAGAGTGAGAAACCACAAGTTTCAGTTTTCAGGTTGTTTTTAGTGTTTGTGAGTTGTGTTCCATGTTCCTCCAGTGGGATTCGAACCCTCGACCTCCTGCTGACTCCCGGTGCTCCTGAGCAGCGGTCGTTCCCTCTGGAACATCTTCAGCGCTGCTGAACGACAGGAAACACGATGAAACACGTTCACTCAGA
The DNA here is from genome assembly GCF_029030835.1 of Brachyistius frenatus. Classification (NCBI taxonomy): domain Eukaryota; kingdom Metazoa; phylum Chordata; class Actinopteri; family Embiotocidae; genus Brachyistius; species Brachyistius frenatus. Next base: position 115,601 of record NW_027211024.1, on the reverse strand, counting down.
GCGACGAGCTGAAACTCTGGAGTTCAGCTTCAACATCACGTGATTCCTCTTTGTTTCTGCTGTCCAGACACATTTAAAGACTTCTTGTAATCTGTTTCATTTATAATACGTCCATTTATTTTAAATGAATCTGAACAAACCGTCCTGATCACGAGAAACTGGAATCACAAACACAACTTTTTAAAGCTTTAAGAGCTTTCAGACTTTATTTGACCTCCCAGAGTATCAAAAGATGATTTAAAGAAGTCTCTGCTACTTCCTGATTCTTCATCTTGTTACCGGCTCGGTGGTTAAAGTGGCTTCACCTGAAGTCAGGTGGTCGCTGGTTCAAATCTCAACCTGTTTCCTTTGATCCTTTATGCTGTTAGTTTCTGTCATTGTGATTCTTTTCTTTACACATGACAAGCTCTGAGCCGGTTCTGATCCACATCTGAGCCGGTTCTGATCCACATCTGAGCCGGTTCTGATCCACATCTGAGCCGGTTCTGATCCACATCTGAGCCGGTTCTGATCCACATCTGAGCTGGTTCTGCCCGGCGACACGCTGTCAGCTCTTATTAAGAACAAACGAGTGAGAAAAAGCCATTAAGGTGTTTTTTTTCTTGTTTGTGCTTTGTTGGCAACAAGCGACAAGTTTTTAGGTAAACAGGAGAAAAAGCACTCTGAGGTTTTAATTATAGATGCAGAGAATGCTGCATTGTGGGTGAAATCAGTGACCCCATTAGCATGAAAACAAACAGGAGTGGACAAAGCCATCATGATTATAATCATAATGTCAGGTGTTTTTATTCTGTCAGTTCAGTTTGGAGGAAAAACAGAACAAAAGAAACACAAATCAAAAGAAGAAAATAAGAAATAAAGCAGAAAGATCTGCTGAAATGCAAAAAAAGATCAGCGGACGACAGAAATGTCCTGATTCAACTCAATGAATTCAAATTAAAAAGAAATGCAGTTAAATGTTTTATTATCATCTCCTGAATGTGTAAAATTAATTTGTTTAAAGGAAGCAAATATAAAAAGAAGTGAGAGAAGTGCAGGAGGTCTGGGAGGAGGTCAGGAGGAGGTCTGGGAGGAGGTCTGGGAGGAAGTCAGGAGGAGGTCTGGGAGGAGGTCAGGAGGAGGTCTGGGAGGAGGTCTGGGAGGAAGTCAGGAGGAGGTCTGGGAGGAGGTCAGGAGGAGGTCTGGGAGGAGGTCAGGAGGAGGTCTGGGAGGAGGTCGGGTCGGCCAGCATCCTTGTTAAACAATTTATTTCTAGACTTTGAGATGTTTGTCGTGACACTTTTGTGTAAATGAAGCTGCTTCCACTGATGGAGGAAACATTCAAGTTCAATCAGTTTATTAGTGAGTTCGCAGCTAATGTGCATGTTTTAGTTTAGTTTTATAGTTTAGTTTTAGTGTGTGTGAGTTGTGTTCTATGTTCCTCCAGTGGGATTTGAACCCGCTGCTCCAGGAGCACCAGGAGTCAGCAGGAGGTGCTGACTCCTGGTGCTCCTGGAGCAGCGGTTGTTTCCTCTGGAACATCTTTAGCGCTGCTGAACGACAGGAAACACGAGACTGAAGCAGGAATCTGCTGTTTAATATGTTTTTATTCAACTGTCTATTTATTTATACATTTAACTGGTTCTATTTCGTGGTCTAATTATTTAAGTCGTTTTTTTACATTTATTTATATTTATTTATTTTTACATTTCATTTGGTTTAACCTCTCATTATACACTTTTAAACTAATTTAGTATTTTATTTAACTTGTCATTTGATTTTATAGATTTTTTTTGACTGTCTAAATATTTATATAATTTAGCTGGTTATATTTTGTGGTCTATCTATTGTAGTTTCACAATATATATATATTAGTATATATATTAGTATATATAGGTGTGGAAGGACGCGTCAGAGGAGATGCAGTCAGAGGAGGAGGTGTAAGAAGAGGAGGAGTCAGGAGGAGGTGTAACAGAAGGAGGAGGAGTCAGAGGAAGAGGAGGTGCAGTCAGAGAAGGTGTGTGTGCTCACTTCTCTCCGGAGTCGGAGATCCCCCGTGCAGCTCCAGCTCGGTTCCCGGAGACAGGCTCACCTCTGCGGCTGTAGCTCGTGGAGGACCGGTCCGTCCGTCCGTCCGTCCGCAGACACCCGGACTCAGAGGACTTCACACGGAACCGCCGACATGAAGTTCGCCTCCGGAGCGGCGCTGCTGCTGCTGCTGCTCGGCCGCTGCTGCTGCACCAGTCCCGGACGGAGAGGTAGGACCGGTACCGGTACACGTTCTGTGATGTTCTGCTGTCTGAAGGCTGTGAGGATGGATTACACGTTATAGTATAGCAGACGGATTCATTTAACACATATTCTTCATATTAATATGTGTATATAATGTGTCACTAAACTAAGAGTACGCCTGTTACTGAGGACAGCTCATGTTTTAATCTGACAGAAGAATCTGAATGAAGGTCAGATTATTATCAGAAATAAAATAAATTAAAACGGTTCTTTAATCTACAGACAACAAAACAAGAAGATTATAATTAATACTGCATGCTGTGGAGGCGACTATGAACACAACTACAGCTGTGACATTAAAGAAAATATTAATATCATACTTTTAATGTTTCAACAGAGATGTAGAGCTGCTGTAATATTAGACTTCACTATGATAGAATAATGAGGAAGGAACCTTTTTATTTGAACTGTAAATTAGTTTATGTGACATTAAAACCTGCTCGTAGATTCAGACTGCAGCGGGTTTATATTGTGCATCCAAACTTCTTGTTTCATAAACTCTCGGCAGATACAAGTCAGAGTTTGCAGCTCTTATAGCAACCAATCAGACTTCAGCTGTATGAAACAATAAAAACAAAACGTATGAATGAGTGAACAAATAAATGTAGGTTTTAAAAACAGGATCCAAACGAAGCCTCACTGACCTGCGGAGGGTCGAACCATAAAAACAAATCTGGTTAAAAAGGTCCGAGTGAGACTAAAAAAGAGCTTTAGAAAGCGATGAAGGGCTTTTCAGGAGCAGCAGGCAGGAAACCGTCACCTCGATGACCATCAGGAAACATTTCACTGTTGGAACTTCAGTTTGAAAACTTTTTTTCAACAATTCAACAATTTTTCTGTCAAGTTATCAGTACGTTTGATTGACACACAAAAACGCTTTGATATCGGTGTTATTTCCTCTGATAATCAATTGTTTAGTGAATGAAATGTCAAAAACAACAGGCGTCTCCATAGACTCCATCTGTAGTACCACTGAGGACCACTAGGGGCTGTCTCCACAGACTCCATCTGTAGTACCACATAGACTCCATCTGTAGTACCACTGAGGACCACTAGGGGCCGTCTCCACTGAGGACCACTAGGGGCCGTCTCCATAGACTCCATCTGTAGTACCACTGAGGACCACTAGGGGCCGTCTCCACAGACCACTGAGGACCATCTGTCCATCTGTAGTACCAGGACCACTACCATCTGTAGTACACTGAGGACCACTAGGGGCTGTCTCCACAGGCTCCATCTGTAGTACCACTGAGGACCACTAGGGGCTGTCTCCACAGGCTCCATCTGTAGTACCACTGAGGACCACTAGGGGCCGTCTCCACAGACTCCATCTGTAGTACCACTGAGGACCACTAGGGGCTGTCTCCACAGGCTCCATCTGTAGTACCACTGAGGACCACTAGGGGATGTCTCCATAGACTCCCATTGAAAAAGCATCAACTTCTCTCCGTCAGAAGAAGCTCCTTTGGCTGTTTTCTGTTGAGGATCAGCAAAGAGTTTAACGAGTTTTCAAACTTTATGAGATCGTATCTGAAATAAGCGAGCGTCTCTCGTTCCGAGGCGTCTGTGTCCGAGGAAATAAAACGAAACATCCCCGCGGTGCATCATGGGAGCGACGAGCCAACGATGAATATCTCGGAGAGTTTTTGTCTCCTGAAAGATCGACAGAATAAATAAGTGAAAGAATGATGAGAGGAATCGCTGAGCTCAGATGTTCACAGTTATCTGTGTGATAAGTGAAAACAGCTGACTGCACTCTCTCTTTGTCTGGACAACAATTTGATTATGAGGAGGATTTTTGTGTTTTCCATGTTTTGAATGGGCCGTTGTGTCGTCGCGCCGGTCAGCTCAGCGGTTCCAGAGTTCTGGTGGTCTTTGGTTCAAAAAGGGTCCTTGAAGATGTTCCACAGGTTCTTGAAGATGTTCCAGAGATCCTTGAAGATGTTCCAGAGGTTCTTGAAGATGTTCCAGAGGTCCTTGAAGATGTTCCAGAGGTTCTTGAAGATGTTCCAGAGGTTCTTGAGGAGTTACCAGGAGTCCTTGAAGATGTTCTAAAGGTTCTTGAAGATGTTCTAGAGGTTCTTGAAGATGTTCCAGAGGTCCTTGAATATGTTCTACAGGTTCTTGAATATGTTCCAGAGGTCCTTGAAGATGTTCCAGAGGTTCTTGAAGATGTTCTAGAGGTTTTTGAGGAGTTACCAGGAGTCCTTAAAGATATTCCAGAGGTCCTTGAAGATGTGCCATAGGTCCTTGAATATGTTCCAAAGGTCCTTGAATATGTTCTAGAGGTTCTTGAAGATGTTCCAGAGGTCCTTGAATATGTTCTAGAGGTTCTTAAATATGTTCTAGAGGTCCTTGAAGATGTTCCTGAGGTTCTTGAAGATGTTCCAGAGGTTTTTGAATATGTTCTAGAGGTTCTTAAATATGTTCTAGAGGTTCTTGAAGATGTTCCAGAGGTCCTTGAATATGTTCTACAGGTTCTTGAAGATGTTCTTGAGGAGTTACCAGGAGTCCTTAAAGATGTTCCAGAGGTCCTTGAAGATGTTCCATAGGTCCATGAAGATGTTCCAGAGGTCCGTGAAGATGTTCCAGAGGTCCTTGAAGATGTTCCAAAGGTTCTTGAAAGTTACCAGGAGTCCTTGAAGATGTTCCAGAGGTCCTTGAAGATGTTCCAAAGGTCCGTGAAGATGTTCTAGAGGTCTTTGAAGATGTTCCAGAAGTCCTTGAGGAGTTACCAGGAGGTCCTTGGTGTACTGTTGCCATGGTTACCTGTGGACTAGTTCAGCTCCAGCTGTGATTTAGGTCAGAGTTAATAAAGTTGTTCAAGTTTTTACCCAGAATGCACAGCTGTCCGAGATTATGATCTGCTCAGTCAGCAAGTTGCTCTTAGCTTGATTAGTCATCAAGATGATGAGGTGTGTGAACATGTGAATGTGAACTGTGTGTGTGTGTGTGTGTGTGTGTGTGTGTGTGTGTGTGTGTGTGTGTGTGTGTGTGTGTGTGTGTGTGTGTGTGTGTGTGTGTGTGTGTGTGTGTGTGTGTGTGTGTGTGTGTGTGTGTGTGTGTGTGTGTGTGTGTGTGTGTGTGTGTGTGTGTGTGTGTGTGTGTGTGTGTGTGTGTGTGTGTGTGTGTGTGTGTGTGTGTGTGTGTGTGTGTGTGTGTGTGTGTGTGTGTGTGGCTGCTTGGATTCCCGTTGGTATGTTATGTTTGTGAAACTGAGCTTCAGCTGCAGTAACTGATGAAACACTGTTTATTGTGACGGCAGAGAGATCTGTGTGTGTGTGTGTGTGTGTGTGTGTGTGTGTGTGTGTGTGTGTGTGAGTGTGTGTG